>NW_007726442.1:680416-689662 GCF_000696425.1 Galeopterus variegatus | reverse complement strand
AAAAAAAAAAAAAAAAAAAAAAAAAGAAAACTTTCACCAAAAAAAAAAATTTTTTTAACTGGAATTTTAGGAAAAAGGGTTTTTTTGTTTAAACAAGTTTTTTTGTTTGGTTGCAGTTTCCTTTTTTTTTTTTTTTTTTTTTTTTTTGTCTTTTTCCGTGTCCGGCAACGGATCGCAACCCTCAGTGTTGCCCCCGCACGGGACCGGGGACCGGCAACGGGATCACAACCCTCGGTGTTGCTCCCGCGCCTCGCTCAGCCAGTGAGCGGGAACCGGTCTGTATGTGGGATCCGAACCCTCGGGCGGGAGCGCCGCCGCACTTCTCAAGCGGCGCACTATCCAGTGCGCCACTGGGCCGGCCCGACAGTTTCCTTTTTTAAATACAAAACTTTTTTATTAAAAAAAGTTTTAAAAGTCTAAATCTTTTCACGTAAAATTTTCTTAAATTTTCTAAAAACTAAACATACTTTCCAGTTTTGTAAAGCTGAACTTAACTTTTTCTTGACAATTCAAGGTCAACAACACTAACAACTATTATATTTCACTGTACTGTTAATATAGCACAGTGATGCCTTTGAGATTATATAGTACAGATTGCTGTATTCTTTAAAATATTTAAATCAGTTTTATAAAATCTGTAGAGTTTTCGCCCTCCCTTACGGTCAGGTTAACCTGTATATTTCCCTGTGGACCATTTCTCTACTTGTAATATGCTACCATTAAAATGCTAAGAGTTGGAAAATAAGATAACCAAGCTTATCAAAACTGGGTTTAAAAGTAATTGGATTCTTAATGAAGATCTAGAGGGAGGGTGTCATCAATAAAATATGGTTCATAGAATCTAAAGTTCAAAAGGCTCATAGGGATCATCTAGTCAAATGATTTCCTTCTAAAAATATTAATGATTTTGTTTGTATAAAAGCATGATGCATACTTATAAAAATTCAGGCAATACAGTAAAGGATTAAAAAGAAAGCAACACATCACCTAAAATGCTACCACTCAGAATAAAGCCCAGTGGTAATATTTAGTGACTATCATTCCAGTTATATCTCTGTACATGTGTAGATTTAGAAGAATGAGGTAGCGGAGAGAATTTCTAAGAAAGGGATCATACTATCTGTGTTCTTTAGGGTATAGAGGCTTTGCAAGAGAGGTGAAGGATTAGTGGAATGCTGAACAGATTTGGTTCTATACCCCGGCTTTAACCAGAGAAACTCTGATCTATTTTATTCGTGGTGGAGTTCATAGAAGATTGCATTGTAAAAGGACGCTGCTGCTAAAAAAAAAAAGTTTAAAAGCCAGGAATTTAGTTCACAATCCTTGTTTTATAGTTAAAAAACAAAAACAAAACAAGGTCCAGAGATACTGAGTTACCTAAAGGCACAGAGCTAATTTGAGATCAAACTGGGGAAATTAAATTAGACTTGTAATCTCACAATTTTCCAGTATACATAAGCTTTAAACTTAGAAGTTTGTTTCTGGTGATGTTTTGTTATTTTTCCTTAGTTTCTCATTCTAGCTTGCCAAATGTGTGGAATCTGGACAGGTGACATGTTACTGTTAAAGATCATTACGACGAAAAAAAAAGGAAAGTGGGAGAAATCTGTTGACCTGAGGATTTTGCTACTGTTCTGACATCTATCTTAGAATTATATGCAGATTAATGCCTTTCTAAAACACCTGCAGAAATCCTACTGACCTAAAATGATTTCTTCAATCTTCTCCTTGGCAAGCAGGTCTTCCTTCCTTTGTAAAAGCATGTCAATGTGGAGCAGTAGAGCTTTTCCAATATTTTCTGATGACTTAAAATGTTCACAGATAATCTTCAGGAAATAAAACCCAACAGATTCTCTGTTCAATGAGACACAATTTTAAGCAGTGTGAATAGAAGAACTGATTTTTGATCAATGAGACTAAAATTTATTTCAGTGTGACCAAAACAAGCCAGATAAAATTATATCTGACCTCAGGTAATGTCATTAAATGTCTAAATAAACCGATTTGTCATCAGCAAATAATTTAACTTACTAAGACATAAACATTTTCTTTTCATGAACACCTGTAGTCAAATAATTATTTCTCCCCTGATATCTAATTTATGCTTTCCCCCCAGAACTGATGTCAATTTTTAAAAATTGGTAACTGAGATCCAGTGAGATCCAGTGAAGTTACATGAACTGACATGAGAGATTTACTAGTTTCTTCTGCAAACTATTTTTAAAAATTTATTTATGTTTTATTACACAAATAATACACCAATACATTCTATTTAAAAGTACAAACGGCTCATGGATTGGAAGACCTAATATTATTAAGATGTCAATACTCCCAAAGTGATGCACAGATTTAATGCAATCCCTATTAAACTCCCAGTGATGTTTCTTACAGAAATAGAAAAATTTGTCTTAAATTTCATATGGAATCTCTAGGGACCCGAAACAGCCAAACGAAGAAGAAAATTGGAGGACTCACACTTAACCAATTTCAAAACTTATTACAAAGCTACAGTAATCAAAACATGTCACTGGCATAAAGACAGACATATAGACCAAGTGAATGGAATAGAGAACCCAGAAATAAACCTGGTGGTCAAATGATTTTTTACAAGGGTGCCAGGACCATTCAATGGTGAAAGGACAGTCCTTTCAACAAATGGTGCTCAGAAAAGTGGATTTCCACATAAAAAGAATAAAATTGAATTCGCATAATATACAAAAATTAACTCAAAATGGATCAAAGATCTAAATGTAAAAGCCAAAATAATTGTCTCTGTTTGCAGCAGCAATTGATTCTATACGTAGAAAATCCTGAAGACTCCACCAAAAAATTGTTAGAACTAATAAATGAATTCAGCAAAGTTGCAGGATACAAAATCAACATACAGCCTGGCCAGTTAGCTGAGTTACTTAGAAGCAGTGTTGTAATATCAAGGTCAAGGATTCAGATCCCCAGACCGGCTAGCAGCCAAAAAAAAAAAAAAAATCCAATATCAACATACAAATATCTGTAGTGCTTCTTTCGTACACTGAAAACCATAAAACATTGATTAAAGACATTGAAGAAGACACAAATAAATGAAAAGATATACCCCGTGTTCGTGGATTGGAAGAATTAATATCGTTAAAATATCCATACTACCCAAAGTGATCTACAGATTCAAGGCAATTCTTATCAAAATTCCAATGGCGTTTTTCACAGAAATAGAAAAAAACTATACTAAAATTCGTATGGAACCACAAGACCCTAAATAGACAGAGCAATCTTTTTTTTTTTTTTTTTTGGTGGTTGGCCAGTTTGGAACCCAAACTCTTGACCTTGGTGTTATAACACTATGCTCTAACCGACTGAGCTAACTGGCCAGCCCAGCCAAAGCAATCTTAAAAATGAAGAACCAAGTTGAAGGCATCATATTTCCTGATTTCAAATCATACTACAAATCTATAGTAATCAAAATATTATGGAACTGGCATAAAAACAGACACATAGACCAATGGAACAGATCTGGGTGCCTAGGAAAAAAATCCACACATATATGGTCAACTAATTTTCAACAAGGGCACCCAGAATACACAATGGAAGAAAGTCAGTCTCTTCAATAAATGGTGTTTGGCAGTAAAAAAACAAATAACTCAATTTAAAAATGGACAAAGGAGCTGAATAGACATTTTTCAAAGGAAGACATACAAATGGCCAACAGGTACATGGAAAAATGCTCAACATCACTAATCATCAGGGAAATGCAAGTTAAAACTACACTGAGATACCATCTCACCCCAGTTAGACTGGCTATAATCAAAAAGACGGTGAATAACAAATGCTGGTGAGGGTGCAGAGAGAAGGGAATGCTCCTGCACTGTTGGTGGGACTGTAAATTAGTACAACCACTACGGAAAACAGTATGGAGTTTCCTTAGACAACTACAGATAGATCTTCCATACGATCCAGCAATCCCACTTCTGGGTGTATACTCAGAGAAATGGAAATCATCACATTGAAGGGATACCTGCACTCCCATGTTCATCACAGCGCTGTTTACAATAGCCAAGACATGGAGCCAACCTAAATGTCCATTGATGGATGATTGGATAAGGAAAATGTGGTATACATACACCACGAAATACTACTCTGCCATAAAAAAGAATGAAATTCTCCCATTTGCAACAACATGGATGAGCCTGGAGAAACTTATGTTGAGTGAAATATGCAAAGCACAGAGGGATAAATACCACATGTACTCACTCATAAGTGGGAGCTAAGAAAGAAAGAAGGAAGGAAAGAAAGTCCACTGTGGTGCATTGGACTTGCAGAGAGAGAGAGGACATACCTTGGAATACAAAGTTGGGTGGAGGGCATGGGGTACAAACACAATTTGTGGTAAGGTGCATGCTGCTGGTATGGATCTGACCTTCACACTTTGGGCATGAGGGGTGACAATCAGCTTTGTATCTCATGAATATTCACAACCAATATAAATAGATAGATAGATAGATAGATCGATCGATAGATAGATAGATAGATAGATAGATAGATAGATAGATAGATAGATAGATAAAATTGGGGTTGGAAAACTGGACATCCACATACAAAAAGAATGAAATTGTATATCTCTCATATACCATACACAAAAATCAGTTCAAAATGCCTTGAAGACTTAAACATATGATCTGAAACCATAAACTCTTAGGGAAAGAAACAGTAAACAAGCTCCTTGACAATGGTCTTTACAGTGATCTTTTGGATGGGACACCAAAAGCACAGGCAACAAAAGCAAAAATAAACAAGTGGGACTACATCAAACTAAAAAGCTTCTGCACAAAAAGAAAACAATTAGTAAAATGAAAAGTCAATCAACGCCTTGATTTTGGACTTCTGGCCTCCAGAACTACACAAATTTCTGTTGTTTTAAGTCACCCAGTTTGTGGTAATTTGTTACACTAGCCAGAAAACTTATACAAACAATAACCAAAATCTTAAAAATAACTCAACAGATGAGCTCAACAGCAGAATGGAAAGTACAGAGGAAAGAATCATTGAACCTGAAAACAAAATTGAAATTACACAGTCTGAACAACAGAGAAAAAATAGATTGAAGAAAACTGACCTGTGGGACTGGAAAAGAATGTAACATTGTGTCATCAGAATACTGGAAGAGGAGAAAGAAGGTGAGGCAGAACAAGTATTCAAAGAAATAATGTCTGAAAGCTCCCAAATTTGGCAAAAGCCATAAACCTAGAGATTCAAGAAACTGAACAAACCTCAAACATGATAAATCCAAGGAAAATCCACCCTAAGACGTATCATACTCAAATTTCTGATAACTAAAGACAAGGAAAAAAATCTTGAATGTACAAAGAAAGAAATGACACCTTACCTATAGCAGTTGTGAGGAAAATAGAAACAGTTTAATCAGGCTCCCTCACCTCATATCAGGCAGGACATGATTCAGCACATTTTAGCACATTCACTGTAAACAAGTTATATAAGAGTAGCACAACTGAGCATGTGTGCCCATGTACTCCTTGGCTTGTTGCCACTATTGTGTACTTGTAGTATAAAAGACAACAGTTCTGAACCACTGGCCGGCAGAGCTCATATTGGAATAAAGCATGTCTATTGTGCTAAGACTGCCAGAACCTTTTTCCAACTACCTGACTCATGGCCTAGACAGGATGGGGCAGAGGGATCTGTGATCCAGCCCATAGCAGTCATTTTGATATAGGAGGTGCTCAGTTTCCCTGGGTTCAGGTTTCAGGACATGCTTCTGGGTTTCCAGCTTCTGGGTTTCCCTGAGGTCTCAGGCCCCCTCCTCTGAGCTCTCCCCTGGAGGAAAGTTACTGTTCCCAGTTAGATCTACTTTTAGCACCAACACAAGGGAAAATGAGACCACAAGGGGCTGGTTTATGCAAACCCAGTGGCTGGGCATGCTCAATAGAGAACACAGAGTATTCTTGAATATGCCTGGTGCATGTGATAAGGTCTGACCAATGAACGTGTTCCAGAAAGAGACTAATTATGTGCAAGACTAAATGTTACATAACTGGGAACCACTCCCTTAATTGAATATTCATTAGATGGAGAAACTATAAAAGCCGAATCCCAGCAGAAGGTGGGGTTGTTGCTCACTTTCATGGAGGCAACCTGCACTTTGCTGGCTGAGGTGTGTATTCTTTACTTTGTATCAAACTTACTTTCAGCAAGCAGCTGCTCATTCTCTTGAGCCAGCCTGCACTTTGTACTGAACTTTACATTTTTCTTAATTTTGTGTTAGACTTGATGTCTGTACTGAACTTACTTTTGTATTAAACTTTGTGTGGGCCCTGCTCAGTCCCTGCAGCATGCTGCACTCTCCTTACGGAACCTGTATTTCTTATCTATTTTATTAAACTTGTTCTCACTGTCTACTGTGACTCTGCCCTTGAATTCTTTCCTGTGGCAGAGTCAAGAACCTGGTAAGAGGACTGGGCAGGTTGAGGCCGACTATGAAGGCTCCCCGGACACTACCTCCAACATCAATTTCACTTCTAGGAATTTACCCACTTGATTTGAAAACTTAGATCCACACAAAAATCTACATGCAAATCTTTTATTTATAATCACCAAAAACTGGAAGAAACCAAGATGTCCTTCAGTAGGTGAATGGATAAACAAATTGTAGTGCATCCATTCAATAGAATATTGTTCAATAATAAAAAGAAATGATCTACCAGTCACGAAAAGACATAGGAGAAACTTAATTGCATATTGCTAAGTGAAAGAAGCCAGTCTGAAAAGACTACATACTGAATTGTTCCAATTATGTGACATTCCAGAAGTGGCAACACAGTAAAAAGAAGAGCCAGTAGAAAAACAGAAACAGTGAAAAGATCAGTGGTTGCCAGCAACCCAGGAAGATGAGTAGGTGAAACGCAGAGGATTTTTAGGGTGGTGAAACTACTGTGTATGATATTGTAATAGTGGATGTATATCACACATTTGTCAAAATCCACAGAATTTTACAGCATGAGTGAATCTTAATGTGTGCAAGTTTTTAAAATACATATATATATTTTTTAGAAGGTTGGGGGAATCTCGGGATGTAATGCAGGCTGTGACAAGAGAATCTAATAAATGTATGAAACAATTTCACTAAAGGGGACAGGGGGAAAATGTACTGATGTAAGTAACTTTGGAAATGAGTCTGTAAAACTAAAGAATGATCTACATGGTAATGGATTAGAGTCAGAAACATCAGTAAGAACTTATGTTTAACTTAATGTAGATACAGATGGTTACATATAAAAATATTTATAGATGTGTCAATATCACATATATTTCTTTGCTCTGTCAACTGAGATAGCCTAAAAGAAATGACAGCCCAGTAGCAACAAGCACAGCTAGCATTCTCATCTTGGTTTCTAATATGATTCTCCAGTAAAAGGAATCAAGGCTCCTAGGAGAAATGGTTGATTCTAGGACTAGGGGAGGAAATGTACAAGATGAATCTGGAACATCTCGTAGTGTCAGAAAGGAAGAAACGTCTCAAAAAAAAAAAAAAAAAAAAAGCCCACAGTGACAGGGGTTAGTTATATCAAAGGGGCACAGGAGACAACTGAAGGAGCTCCCAATGGCCAAAGCTAGAACAATTTGAACAACAAAAGAAAGTAATATTGGATTATAACCCAAAGTATAAAATAAATATTCATGAATCCATACTGATAAAAGTAAATGACAGAATAAATTAGGGAGAAGAGACAAATCTCCCATGCAGAAGAAATCCAAATAATTTATGTAGATACTCTGCCCTCAAAGAGGGGAGCATAACTCCATAACTCCAAACAGTAGAGTATGTATTTATTTATTTTGGCAGCTGGGTATACAGGGATCTAAACCCTTGACCTCAGGGTTATCAGCACCACACTCTACCAAGTGAGCTAACTGGCCAGGCCTAAAGCGAGTCAAGTGAAGCAGTGGGAGTAGAGAAGGAACAAAGACATCTATAACTGGTTGTGATCAATTAGTCGTAAACACCACTGCATTTGGATCCACTGAAAATGGTACTTTTACCTATATGATCTTCCTCCCTAAACCCATAACCCCAGACTAATTATGAGAAAGACATCAGAGAAATTCCAAAAAAAAGACATCCTATAAAATACTTGATAGGTACTCAAGAATGTCAAGGTCACCAAAGCCAAGATATATCTAAGAAATTGTCACAGCCAAGAGGAGCCTAAGAAGATATGACAACTAAATATAATGTGGTATCACGGGTGGGAGCCTGGAATAGGAAAAGGATATTAGGTAAAACTAAGGAAATCTGAATAAACTATTGACTTTGCTTAATAATAATAATGCATCAATATTGGTTCATTAATTATAACATACCATAGTAATGTAAGATGCAATAATAGGGGAAACAGCATACAGGGCACATGGAAATTCTGTACTATCTTCTCAATTTTTCTGTAAATCTAAACGTGTTCTTAAAAATACAGCAGAACAGCAAAAATTTAAATGGCAGGCTTAAGCCCTAACATACCAATAATTTCATTTAATGTAAACAGTCTAAATACACCAATTAAAAGAAGGTAATTCACAGAATGGATTAAAGAAAACATGCTATGGAAACAATCAATAAAATGAAAAGACAACCTACAGAATGTAAGAAATATCTAAAAACCGTATGTCTGATAAGAGGTTAATATCCAAAATATATAAGGAACTCATACAACTCAATAGCAAAAAATCAAATAACCCAATTTAAAAATGGGCAAAGGACTTGCATAGATATTTTCCCAAAGAAGACATAAAAATGATCAACAGGAATATGTAAAGATGCACAACATCACTAATCATTAGGGAAATGCAAATCAAAATCATAATGAGATATCACCTCACACCTGTTAGGATGGCTATTATCAAAAAGTCAAAAGAAAACAAGTGTTGGTGGGGATGTAGAGAAATTGGAACCCTTGTGCACTGCTGATGGGAATGTAAAATGGTACAGCTGCTATAGAAAACAGTATGGTGGTTACTCAAACAATTAAAAATATAAATTACCATATAATCCAGCAATTCCACTTTGGGATATACATACCCAAAGAATTGAAGGCAAGGAATTGAATAGATATCTGTACACCATGTTCATAGCAGCATTGTTCTCATTAGCTAAAATTCGGAAGCAACCCAAGTGTTCGTCAACAGATGAATGGATAAGCAAAATGTGGTGTGTGTGTATATATATATATATATATATATATATAT
>NW_007726442.1:664633-679928 GCF_000696425.1 Galeopterus variegatus | reverse complement strand
ATACACACAATGAAATATTATTCAGCCTTAAAAAGAAAAAAATTTGCCATTTGTGACAACATGAATGATGGAGGACAACTATGCTAAGTGAAATAAGCCAGACTCAGAAAGACAAATACTACATGATCTCACTTATATGTGGAATACCAAAAGAAAAAAAAAATCAAACTCATAGTAATAGAAGAATGGTGGTTACCAGGGTCTGGGGCGTGGTAGGAAAAGGACAGATGTTGGTCAAAGATTTCAGTTACAAGATGAATTAAGTTCTGGAGATCTAATGTATAGCATTGAGACTATAGTTAATAATAATGTATTGTGTACCTGAAATTTGCCAAGAGAGTAGATCTCAAGTGCTCTCCACAAAAACAAACGAACAAACCAAACAAAAAATACATAACTATATGAGGCGATAGATATGTTAATTAGCTGTACTGTAATCATTTCACAATATATAGGCATAACAAAACATCATGTTGTACACCTTAAATATACACAATTTTAATTGTCACTAATATCTCAATAAAGCTGGGGAGAAAAATCACACACACCCTAACTGTACAGTGTACAAGAAACCTACTTCAAAAAAACTGATATAGGAGGGTTGAAAATAAAAGGTTGGGAAAAATATATCATGCAAATATTAATAAAAAGAAAAAAGGAGTGGCTATAATTTTTAATAACTTTAATGTGGTAAAATTGATATGCAAGAAAAACTGCATGTTTAACGTATACAATTTGATGAGTGTGACATATATACGCCTGTGATACCATCATCATACTATCATGAATATGATACCATCATATTCATCACCTCCGTAAATTCTCATGGGTCTCTGTGTTTTTGTTTTTCTGGTAAGAACCCTTAACATGATATCTACACTCTTAAAATTTTGAGTGCACAGTACCATACTGTTAACTACATGCATCATGTTCTCTAGAACATATGATCTAGAACTATGATCTCTAGAACTTTTTCATCTTATATAACTGAAACTTTATACCCATTGAGCAACAAGTCCCCCATTCCTCGTCCTCTCAACCTGTAGCAACCACCATTCCATTCTCTGTTTCTATACATTTGACTATTTTAGACACCTCATGTAAGTGGAGTCACATAGTATTTGCCATTCTGTGACTGGCTTATTTCACTTAATATAACGTTCTCCAGATTCATCCATGTTGTTTCAAGTAGTAGGATTTCCTTCTTTTTTAAGGTTGATTAATACGCCTTTGTGTGTATATGTGTTTATGTATATGTATAAACACACACATTTTGCTTACCCATTTATCCATTGATAGACACTTGGGTTGTTTCCATATTTTAGCTAATGTGAATAATGCTGCAATGAACATGGGAGTGAAAGTATTTCTTTGAGATCCTGCTTTCAATTCTTTAGGGTATATGCCCAGAAGTGAAATTGCTGAATCATATGTGTATTAGTCTGTTTCTGTTGCTTATAACAGAATAACTGAAACTGGGTAATTTGTAAAAAATAAAATGTATTTCTTACAGTTTTGGAGGCTGGGAAGCCCAAAGTCCAGGGAACACATCTGGTGAGGGCCTTCTTCTTGGTGCAGAGTCCCGTAGAGACACAGGGTGTCACATGGCAAATGGCTGAGCAAGAGAGAGCTGACCTCCTCACTTGCTTTCCTTTTAAAGCCATCATAACCATGCCCATTACCACCCATTAAGCCATTAAAAGATTAATCCATTCACAGGGTACAGTCCTCACAATCTAATCTCCTCTTAAGGTTCCCAACTTTCAATTACCATAATAGGATTTCTCACCTTCTTAACACTGTTACAATGTAGATTTAGTTTTCAATACATGAACCTTTGGGGGACACATTTAACCCACAGCAAGATAGTAATTCTATTTTTAATTGTTTGAGGAATCCCCATACTGTTTTTCAGAGGCTATAGTACATTCCCACCAACAGTGTATAAGAATTCCAATTTTGCCACATCCTTGTCAACACTTATCTTTTTTTTTTTTGGTTTATAACATTCATCCTAATAGCTGTGAGGTGATGTCTCATTGTGGTTTGGGAATACTATGAACAGTTCTACACAAGTAAATTCAAGAAGTTAGAGGAAAGGGACCAATTTCCCCCAAATCACAAACTATCGCAACTTACCAGTACAAAATAGATCATTTGAATAAATATAACTATTAAGAAAATTGAATTCATAATCTTAAAGCTGCTGAAAAATGGGATGGCCAGTCAGCTCACTTGGTTAGAGTGTGGTGCTGACAACACCAAGGTCAAGGGTTCGGATCCCCTGACCAGTCAGCCATAAATAAATAAAAATAATAAATAAAATAAACTCTTGAAAAAGAAAGTCCAGGCCCAAATACTTTCACTAAAGAATTCTATCAAATTATTTTTTCCTTTTTGTCTTTTTTTACTGACCGGTAACAGGATCGCAACCCTTGGTGTCGCGCCCGCACTTCGCTCAGCCAGTGGGCGGGAACTGGTCTCCACATGGGATCCGAACCCTCGGCGGGAGCGCCACCGCGCTCCCAAGCGGCGCACTCTCCAGTGCACCACCGGGCCAGCCCAAGAATTCTATCAAATTTTTAAAGAAAAATTAGCACTAATTTTATACAATTTCTTCCAGAAAATAGAAGACGAGGGAACAATTACCAATCATTTTATTAAGACAGTTTTACCCAGATAATAAAGTCAGACAAAGACAGTACAAAATAAGAAAACTATAAACTAATATTCCTCGTGAATGTAAATGCAAAGATCTTTAGCAAAATATTAGCAAATATAAATAAGCAATACATATGAAGAATTAACACCATGACCGAGTAAGGTTTATTTCAGAGGTACAAGGCTGGTTCAATATTTGAAAAATAATCATTGTAATTCACCATATTAACAGGCTAAAAAAGAAAGATCACATGATCATATCAACTGATGCAGAAAAACCATTTGACAAAACTCAACACCAATTCATGATTTTAAGATACTATCAAGAAGGTGGGAATAGAGGGCCACTTCCTCAATTTAATAAAAAACATTTAGAACAAACCAATGATATCCTTATACTTAAAATTCACCCAACAGCAGAATATACCTTCTCAAGTGCAAACGGAACATTTACCAAAATAGGCTATATTCTTGGCCATAAAACAAGTTAAAAGGATTCAAATTACACAAAGTATGTTCTCTAACCAAAATAGAATTAAACTAGAAATCAATAACAGATATCTGGAAAATGCCTGAATATTTGGAATCTAGCATACTTCTAAATAACCCATGGGTCAAATAAGAAAATTAAAAGAAAAATTTCAACATATATTGAACTGAACAAAAAATTAAAACACAACAGTTTGAGATTTGTGGGATGCTGCTAAAGTGGTACTTAGGGGGTATAAGGATTGAAATTGTGTCCCCCAAATTTTATGTATTAGAAGCTTGAACCCCACTATGACCGTTGGGAGTGGGGGAAATCCTATTATGGTAATTGAAAGTTGGGCCTTGAAGAGGTGATTGGATGGTGAGGACTATGCCTAGTGAATGGACTGATCCATTCACCGAGTAATAAGTTGATAGATTAATTGTGGTCCTGGGAATGGTTTTGATGGCTTTAAAAGGAGCCAACTGAGGTTAGCTCTCTCGCTGCTCTGCCATTCTGCCATGTGAGACCCCTGCACCACTGTCACCACCACCAAGGCCTTCACTAGATGTATTCCCTGGACTTTGGACTTCCCAGCCACCAAAACTGTAAGCAATAAATATCGTTTCTTTATAAATTACCTAGGTCCAGGTATTTTGTTATAAGCAACAGAAATGGACTAATACAGGGGGGAAATTAACAGCAAAAATTCTTATAGGAAAAAAAAGAAAGGTCTTAATTCAATGATATCATATTCTATCTTGAGGAACTCTAAGAATAAGAGTACATATAACCCAAAGTAAGCACAACAAAGAAATAATGGCATTGCTATGGGGAATGATTTTTTGAATATGACACCAAAAGCACAGGCAATAAAAACAAAAATAAATAAGCGGACTATATCAAACTAAAAAGTTTCTGCAGGGCAAAGGAAACAATCAACAAAATGAAATGGCAACCCATGGAATCGGAGAAAATATCTACAAACCATACATCCAGTAAGAGGTTAATATCCAACATAAATGCAATTCTATAGCAAAAAACCAAATATGAATTTTAAAATGTACAAAGAACCTGAATAGACATTTTTCCATTGAAGACATACAAATAGCCAACAGGTATATGAAAAGGTGCTCAACACCACTCATTATTAGGGAAATGCAAATCAAAACCACAATGAGATATCACTTCACCCCAATTAGGATGGATGTTATAAACAACAACAAAAAAGATAAATATTGGCAAGGTTGTAAAGAGAATGTTTATATACTTTTGGTGGGAATATAAATTAGTGTACCATTATGAAAGACAGTATGGAGGTTCCTCAAAAAATTAAAAATAGGGCCGGCCCGGTGGCGCACTGCGCTAGTGCGCCACTTGGGAAGCGCGGAGGCGCTCCCGCCGAGGGTTCGGATCCCACATACAGACCGGTTCCCGCTCACTGGCTGAACGAGGCGCGGGGGCAACACCGAGGGTTGCGATCCCGTTGCCGGTCCCGGTCCGGTACGGGGGCGACACTGAAGGTTGCGATCCGTTGCCGGACACGGAAAAAGACAAAAAAAGACAAAAAAAAAAAATTAAAAATAGAATTACCATATGATCTAGCAATCCCATTTCTGGGTATATACCCAAAGAAAATAAAATCACTATCTTGAAGAGATTATCTGCACTCCCATGTTCACTGCAGCATTATTCATAATAGCCAAAGCATGAAAACAATGTAAGTGTTATATAAGTGTTATAACAATGTAAGTGTAATATTGTTATATTACAATATAAGTGTAATATAACAGATGAATGGATAAAGAAAATGTGGTCTGTATGTAGGTATATATGCAATGAAATATTATTCAGCCTTACAAAAAAGGAAATCCTCTCATTTGTGACAACACGGATGAACCTGGGGGACATTATGTTAAGTAAAATAAGCCAGACCCAGAAAGACAAATACTACATGATTGCACTTATATGTGGAATCTAAAAAAGTCAACTCATAGAAACAGAGAGTAGAATGTTGGCTGCCAAGAGTGGTGGGGGTGGGATGGGCGGAGCAGGGGAAATGTTGGTCAAAGGGTACAAACTTGCAGTTATGCAGGATGACAAGGTTCTGGAGACCTAATGTACAGCATGTTGACTATCGTTAATAATAACTTGTTGTATGCCTGAAATTTTTTGAGAGTAGGTCTTAAGTATTCTCACCACAAAAAAGTAACTATGTGAAGTGATGAATATGTTAATTAGCTTGAGTGTGGTAATGACTTCACAATGTATATGCGTATCAAGCATAACATTGTTCACCTCAAATATATACAATGTTTTTCAATTATACTTCAATAAAGCTGAAAAAAGACAATGTTTACAAACTATTAAAAGGAGTTCTAATTCAATACTAAGAAAACCCAATTTTTTAAAATGTGCAAAAGATCTGAACACATTTCACAAAACAGGATACGTAGACGACAAAAGCACATGAAAAAATGCTCAACGCTATTAGTTATTATTAAAATGCAAATTAAGGCCGGCCCGTGGCTCACTCGGGAGAGTGCGGTGCTGATAAAATGCAAATTAAAGCCACAATGAGATATTATTACACACCTATTAAATTTTAAAAGACTAACCATACTAAACGTGTTCCAGGATGTGGAGGAACTGAAACTCTCATACATTGCTGGTTGGGAATGTAAAATGAAATGCTATAACTACTTTGAAAAACAGTTTGGCAATTTCTCAAAACATTAAATGTATACCTACCATCTAAACCAGCCATTTCACTTCTGAGTATTTACCAAGGGAAATGAAAGCATATGACCATACAAAGACATGCACATGAATGCTCATAGCATCTTTATTTGTAATAGCCCCAAACTGCCACCAACCAAAATGTCCATCAATAGATGAATGGATAAACAAATCATGATATATATACATACAACAGAATACTACTCAGCAGTAAAAAGGAATGAACTACAGATACATGCAACAACATGGATGGACCCCCAGGGAATTAGGCTATTAAAGAAACCATACTAAAAAGACTAAATACTGTATAATTTCATTTATATAAAATTCTAGAAAGTGAAAACTAATCTATAGTGACATCCAATGATCAATAGCTGTCTGATGAAGGAGAGGTAGGGAGAGGTTATAAAAGACCCCAAAGAACCTTTTTATCCTGATTGTGATAATGGATTCATAAGTGTATATGTGTGTGTGTGAATACAGATTGTCAAAACTTAGTGAATTGTACATTTATTCCAAATACATGCATTGAACTGTATGTCAATTATGTATATCTTAATAAGGCTGTTTTTTTTAAAAAAAACAATATGAAGGAAATTTCTTTGCATAATTGGTAAAGGTGGGTGGGAAGGCCATCTGGAATTGTCATTATGAACTTAGTGCCACCTTGCATGGAGAACCCTGGATATCGCTCTAAAGCAGTGTTACATTTCTAAGGAATGTACTAAGTACTCATTTCCAGGTTATATCAGAATCTCTGCTCCTGGGAGTTAGTTTCATAGAAAACAAAGGGTATATTTGCCAAATATTGCAAATTGTGGGAATTCGCTATATGTTCTAAATATAGGGTATAGAGTTGATTCCTTAAAAAAGAACTATAAATTGTTATAACGCTCATAGGTATATAGATATCACTGACCTGGTTTGATAATAAGGATCATGTTTTCATTTCAAGGAATGAGTACTCTGTACATATAAAGTCACCTTTTCATTGAATCCTAATTTTAGGCTATAGCTGAAGAACCTGGCTCTGGATGCTATGGTGTGTTGAATACTTCTTGTGCTTTGAATCTGACTTTGCCTTCTGCATTCTGCTGCTGCTTTTAAGGGCTCACGTGATTATATTGGACCCACCCAGATAATCCAGGTTGCAACTATTTGCTCTGCAGTTACAAAACCTACTCTAATATCTAGCTGGTTGATCTGCCATTATGGAGTCCCCCCAAACCTTCAGTTTTGCCATACTGATACATATCCTTAAAAGTGTTTGTGTGTGTTCTATGTGTGTCCATCCTATTTATGGATGGTATACTTTAGCTAAAAAATTAGCAGCTGAATGAGAATCCTGCAATCTTAAAATTTAGAGCTAGAAGGAACCCTAAAGTTTATTTATTCCAAACTCCTCCACCCATCTCCTACTACCTCCTCATTTACAGAAGCAACTGAGGCCTCATATTAGTTTTCTATCGCTGTTGTAAAACATAACCACAAACACAGTGACTTAAAACAACACAATTATTATTTCATAATTCTGTAGGTCAGAAATCCAAGCAGGCTTGACTGGGGATGTGCTTAGGGTCTCACAAGGCCAAAGGCAAGGTATTAGCCATCCTGGGCTCTTAACTGGAGGCTCCACATGAGAATCCACTTCTAGTCTCATTCAAGCTATTGGCTGAATTCAGTTCTGTGAGATTCTAGGACTGAGGTCCCATTTCCTTGCTGTCTGTGATTGTTCTCAGCTCCTAGAAGCCACCTTCATTCCTTGGCACATTGCTCACTCTTCAGAGACAGCAATGGTATGTTGAATACTTCTTGTGCTTTGAATCTGACTTCCCCTTCTGCATTCTTCTGCTGCTTTTAAGGGCTCATGTGATTATACTGGGCCCACCCAGATAATCCAGGATAATCTCCTCATTTTAAATTCAACTGGTTAAAGTGCCTTTTGCCATGGAAGGTAATATATTCACAGTCCTAGAGATTAGGGCAAGGAAGCTCCTTAGGGGCCACTGTTCTGCTCATCACAGGCCCCTAGAAATTAAATGACTTGTCTGAGGTCCCATGGTTATTTAGTTAGTAGCAAGGACTCATTCCAATACACCACACATTGCCTCTTGCTGACATATGCTCACTGCTTATGTTAAAATAGCATTTTAGCAATCATCACTTCAATGCCTGTAAATAGGCTCAGTGTTAGTAAAATTGTCCTGCAATTTACTTAGACATAGCTCAAAGTGATACTGATGAAACTGCTTAAAGAAGCTAAATGTGGGGCTGGTTAGTTAGCTCAGCGGGTGAGAACATGGTGTTGATAACACCAAGTTCAAGGGTTTGGATCCCCTTACTGGCCAGCTGTTAAAAAAAAAAAAAAAAGAAAAGAAAAGAAAACCAGCTAATTGTGGCATCTCAATCATGTCCAGGACTACTAGTAAAATGGTGGACATGAATTCTATTCTGTAGACATACAGCTGAACTTGGAATAAAATACTTAGTTCCAATACTTTTCAAAAGTAATAATAGCTAAAGTCTATTAAATGCTTATCATGCACCAGGAATTTTACATGATTTAACTTATTTAATCCTCGGATAAGCCCAAGAGATGAGACTATTAATGGACAGCAAACTGAATCATACATGGTTTAAACAACTTGCATAAGGTTAAGCATCTGCAAAGTGGAGGAACCAGGACTTGAACCCATGAATTCTGACTCTAGAGTCCACATTATTACCTATTATTCTATACTGGATGAACCTTGAATTTAAAATAGCAGATTGAGCCCACTTATTTACCTGAAAAAAAAAATAGAATAAATGCAGAGCCAGAAAATAGAAAAATATAGTCAGTGGTCAGAAACTTTGAAGAATTTCTGTGATTAAAAGTGTAGACCAAAATTAAGGCTGTCAAAGCAAAAATAATTTTGTAAAGTTTATCGGGAGCCAAATGTGAAGATTGAACTGGGAAACACCATCCGAGAGAGTCAGAGAAGTGCTCCAAAGTCTATTACAAATAACAAAAGCCTTAGAGACAGAAAAGGCTAAAGAAAGCAGAAACAAAGAACAAAAAGCGGATTGGTTATTTCAAAGTTACTTACCTGGTAAGGTGGACTTCAGGCTATCTCTTTTGTGTTAAGGATTAAAGCAGAGGGAACTTTATCATCATACCTATTGAAGATTTAAATTGGCCTGCATGGGAAATTGGATGTTATCCCTTTCTCCTGACTCTCAGAAGGTCAGACCACAACCTTAATGACGTGGAATTTAGCAGAGGTGACTCCATTTTGGTTTTTTGTCTGTTCTGTTGGAACCTAGTGCAGGAATTTTGTCCAAAACAATGGCCTCTGATAATTTTTATTTAACAGAAGCAAATGCTTCTGTTGGAAAATCAAGAGATGAGAATCCTAAAACCCGACAAAAATTAAAAGGAGGCTGTTGAAGAAATAAATAGGTAGGTCCCCCACTTTTCCCCAAAAAAACAGCCTAAGAAAACCCACAAGATCAGAAATTAGTAGGGGATAGGAAAACTGGTGATGGTCATAGAGGAATTGAAGAAACTAATCCAATTCCCTGTTGTATGCACAATGAGTAGAGGCCATTGATGACCCCAGACTCTGCTGTCAAACAGCTTTCTAAATGATGTAAAGGATCGGTTATGGGGGTCTCCCAGCTTGGACATAAGGGACAGGGAGATTGCCGAAATGAGGGAAGGGGTAAGGAAGAGAAAAATCAATCAGCATAGTAGTGAAAATCCTCGTCTGAAAGAGATTGCATTTCCTACTTCCCATATCAAGGTGGGTATGGGGGCTAGTGTCTCCAGCCCTCCATAATAGTTTCTAAAGACGTACTCCCAATGAATTATGCTTCCTGGTGTTCACACCCTGGTGTGGTCCTCTCCCCTTGAATCTGGACTGGCTCTGTGACTCACTTTTAACAGTGCATGACTTCTGATGCTAAGACAAAAGAAGCCTTGAAGCTTCTGCCTGGCCTCTTGGAACTGTTTTTGTTTGTTTGTTTTTTATTTTATGGTCTCTTGGAACTCTGGATGAAGCTAACCACCATGTAAGAAGTCCAACTACCCAGAGGATGCCATGCTGTGAAGAATTCTAAACTACACACAAGAAACAAAGAGACAGAGATGCCTGGGTAGCCTCCAGCTGTTCCAGCCACTCCCAGCTTAGGCAACAAGCATTTGAGTGAAGAAAATACTGAATGTTCAACCCAGCCAAACCTTTAGAATCTAAAGTTTACATGACTCTAGCACCAGTCACTCTCTGACTGCAACCATAGGAGACCCTGTAGTGGACTGAATTATGTCCCTCCCCAAACTCACTGAAGCTTGAATTGTGTCCCCCAGGTTTTATGTATTATAAACTTAGCCTCCACTATGACTGTTAAGAGGGTGGGAAATCCTATTATGGTAATTGAAAGGTGGAGCCTTGAAGAGGTGATTGGATTGTAGGACCCGGCAGTAGTGAATGGATTAATAATGGTGGTCGGTGCGTGGTTCTGAGGGCTTTAAAAGGATAGCACATAATGAGGTTAGTCTCTCTCTGCTCTGCCATTTTCTACCACGTGAGACCTCTGAGTTGCTGTAAAGCCACCACCAAAGAAGGCCCTCGCCATAAGTGTTCCCAGGACTGTGGAGTTCCCAGCCTCCGAAACTGTAAGCAATAAATTTCGTTTTCTTATAAATTACCCAGTTCCAGATACTTTGTTATAAGCAACAGGAATGGACTAATACAATATCTTCATAATCTTGGTGTATGAAAAGCCTTTCTAGGTATGATACAAAATCAACAAGTCATGAAGAAAAGAAAGCTGACAAATTTAATCCCATCAAAAGTTTTTAAGCTCTTGGGCCCAAAGGGGAACAATCAGCTTTGTGTCTCATGAATATTCATAACCAGTAAAAAATGCTAATAAAAAGTTTTTAAGCTTTTACCCTTGAGATAATTATAGACCCACAGGAAGTTGCAAAATAAAATGTACAAGGAAGTCCCATGTATTCTCACTCAGTTTCCTCCTATAGTTAAATCTTACATAACTATACCACGATACCAAAGCAGGAAATGTTTAGTCCTCACAGCAACTTCATGCGGTTGATACTTTAATATCTCCATTTTAATTTTTTTTTTTTGTTTTGTTTTCCTTTTTCAAATTTTTTTCATTTTTAAATCTTTTTTATCTCCATTTTAAAAATGAAGAAACTGAGGCACAGAGAAGTTAAAAGTTTGCTTAAAGTCATACAGATAGTTAATGGTGGGGCAAGAATTCAAACCAAGCAGCACACTCATAACCACTACACACACTGCCTCTCAACAAATAATAATTTAAAAAGCTAATGTTTAATTAGCACTTACCATGGGGCCATACTTAGATGCATGATCTCGTGTAATCCTGACAACAACCCTATAAAGTGGTTAATATGTTGATATGTTACAGATGAGGAAACTACAGATGAGGAAAGTGAGGCACAAGCAGCCTGCCAGCTAGATGGAATTTGAAACGAGGCCTTCTGATCCTAGAGCTGGTGCTCTCTCCCTACTAGTATACTATTTCTGCTGTATATTATTTACCATTTTTATCCTTTCTTTCCAATTCACTGCCAAAACATTTCAAACAATTAAGTGATCAACGGCTATCTCTACTTCCTAACATCCTATTATCCCTTGCATTTTTCCTGTTGGTTCCACATTTATTTTAGCAAGGCAGTACAGCATTGTGATTAAGAGTACAGCATCTGAAACTTGCCAGCCTGGGTTCACATCCCTGCTCCACTATTTACTAACTCTGTGACCTTGGGCAAGTTTCTTAACCTCCCCATCTATATAATGTGGAAGATGCTAATGATACCTACCACACAGTGTCTTTGTGAATTGTTAAATAACATATTAGATTAAAAGCCCTTAGGGGCCGGCCCGTGGCTCACTCGGGAGAGTACGGTGCTGATAACACCAAGGCCATGGGTTCGGATCCCATATAGGGATGGCCGGTTCGCTCACTGGCTGAGCGTGGTGCTGACAACACTAAGTCAAGGGTTAAGATCTCCTTACCGGTCATCTTTTTTTTAAAAAAAAAAAAAAAAAAAAAAGCCCTTAGGATAGGGCCTGGTACAAAGTAAGCATTCAATAAATGATAGCTATTATAAAGATGAAGAAAGTTACTACTGAGTCCAATATTCAAAATCATTATTATTTTGGGCCGGCCCGGTGGCACGCTGCTACAGTGCGCCGTTTGGGAGCGCGGCGGCGCTCCCGCCGAGGGTTCGGATCCCACATGCAGACCGGTTCCCGCTCACTGGCTGAGCGAGGTGCGGGCGCAACACCGAGGGTTGCGATCACGTTGCCGGTCCGGTCCGGTACGGGCGCGACACTGAGGGTTGCGATCCATTGCCGGACACGAAAAAAGACACATGCAGACCGGTTCCCGCTCACTGGCTGAGCGAGGTGCGGGCGCAACACCGAGGGTTGCGATCACGTTGCCGGTCCGGTCCGGTACGGGCGCGACACTGAGGGTTGCGATCCGTTGCCAGACACGAAAAAAAAGACAAAAAGGAAAAAAAAAATCATTATTATTTTTTAAAAGGTAAAAGAAATCTATTAGCTATTTTTTTCTCAATCCTCATTCTCCTTTACTGTTCCAATACAATTTATACATACATTCTGTACTATTTATTACCACCTCCTTCAGGACACTGTATCATCTTGTGTCTGTTGCCATCTATCTACCCTCTTCCGCCTCCCTGTTCCCCACCCCTCATAACAGTTACAAATCCTCTTGATTCTTCCTTCATAATGTCTTTCACTTCCATCACTTCCTTCCATTTCCTATTCTGTAATCTCTGAGAGCAAGATTACTTATTTGTATAGTTTATGGCAAGAGCTTCACTGTGGAAATGTTAAAAAAAAAAAAGAGGTTCTGAAGATAATGTGGGGCTGGCAAATTAGTCACTAAGATGGTTGAAAAAAAGCAAAAACTGCAAGAGGCACTTTAATACAAAAGAATATTAATTCCAATGATAAATATGTAGGCAGGAGGTGGAATAGTCTTGTCTTTATAAACCATCCACTAACTAGCCTCCCATTGGTGATAACAAAATACTCTGTGATTGTTGTTTATCAATCAGGGAAGCTTATTTAAAAAATGAAAAAAACAAAAAAACCTCTGTGATTGTATTTGTTTCATAATTATGAGCCAGTCTTCCCCATTAGGCAGTGATCTCCTTGAGACCAGGGACTGTATATTATTTAATTTTTGTATCTTCAGTGCCCAGCAACAAAATGACTGGTACATTGTTGAAATTCAGATGTGAAAGAATGACTTTCCACTGCTATCAACCTAGTTCAGGCTCTTATCACTTCATAGTTGAGCTACTACCAAGGACTCTTAGTGCATCTCCCTACCCCTCTCAAATTCTTGCATATTATTACCATTGGCATGTCATGTACCCTATTTGAAAACCTTCATTGGGTCCCCATTTGCCTATATCATAAAGTCCTTTAATCTGATATTCAAGGATTTTCACAAATGACTCCAATTTACTTCTCTAACTTTACATTAGTCTTATATAAAACTTATACTACAGCCTCTGATTCATTAATCATATTCTAAATAGGCCATGTTGTCCCTACATCTACTTATACCATAGCCCTTACAACAAATGTCCTAATTCCCCCTTTCCATTTATCTAAATTGTACCCCACCTCCAAAGCCCAACTTAAGTCTCACCTCCAAAGAAGCCTTTCTGATGTTCTCAGTCCACAATGATCTAGGCCTCTTCTCAATTCCTACACAAATTTGTCAGTTATTCCCATTTTCCATGTACTTTTTTTCTCTCAATTTTATTTACATTTATTTTTGTGGGGCACAGTGTGTTGTTTCAATACATGCATTTACTGCACCATGATTCACTTAGAGTAGATAACATAGTTTTGTACCTGTTAGTCCACCCCCTCCGTGTGCAGTCTTGTACTGTTATCTTTACACATACCCTCATTCCAACAAAACTTGTAAGTTCCTTGAAAGCGGTGCCTATGTTTTCCATATGGTGTCCTTTGTATAAAAGATGCTAAATACTTTACTGGACTAAATTACTGTCTCCAAACCTGCCTTGTGCTCACTCTGATCTTCCTGCCAGAAATTTCTACTCCTTTACCCACGCAAATCTTACCCATTTCTAAGTCCCCACCTCCTCCATTAAGCATTTTCTGACCAACAGAGCTAACAGTGATCTTCCACTCCCTCTAAATTTATATAGGATTTATTGCCTATACCATACATGTCTCATATCCTGCATTTTATTGTCAGTTGACTGATCAAGCATATACTCATATATGCTTAATTTACTATATACGTAGCACAAACTGGAAATTCATTAGAGAAATGTCTGTTTCTTATATTCCTTTTTATTTCCAACCAGATCCCAGACAATGTGTTGTACTACGCACAATTTTTATTGATAAAATGAACTTCAATGCACTCAATGTGTTAAGGAAAATTGAACTGTCTCCAAGAGCAATCACCTTAAAAAAAAATCCCTTCAACTCCTCTTTCCAACTCAAACACCCTAAAACCAACCCCCCCCCACCTCTGCCAGGAAACAACACACACAAACCATCTACCCCAACAAAATATGCTGAAGATTCAAGAACTGAGTATATATTCTGTGCCACCTTCATTTCCTGTAGACTGGAACTATGATTCCCAAAAATACACTCATAAGAAATTTTCATTACAACAAAATTTTGTATGCCCTACAAAGTACCTTATATTGACATTTGACCAGAAAAAGGATAGGAGATGCAACGATCTAAGTGATAACTCTTACCAACAGTCAGCTTACATAGTGGCTGTTAAATGGGACTATCCTTAGGAACATAATTAACTAAAATCCCAGGGGACAGTGGATATTCGCTTTTATTTCCTAGTGGCTGATGATAATCTTCTAGATCTATTGCAGGAAGGAATTATTGAGAGAACGAGGTCTTCTATATTTTACCTTTCTCTTTTCCTATATTATCAGAATGTTATCTCACTCTTCTCAGCTAGCATGCCATTTCTGCAACCCACTTCAAATATTATTTCATTACTAGAAATCTATTTCATTTAAATATATAATTGTAAAATTTGGCTGCATTCCTAAGTATGATTTTATTATATTTTATGGCCAAACATTTTTTAAAGGTAAGTCATTTTTATTTTTGTACTGTGAGTCCATTGAAAATAATATTTATTACATCAAATTTTCTCTAAACAGAATTTTTCTTTTTTCCTTTTGGTGGCTGGCCAGAATGGGGATCTGAACCCTTGACTTTGGTATTATAACACTGCATTCTATCCAATGGAGCTAACTGGCCAGCCCTAACTATATAAACATACATACACATATATGCATGTATATATATATATATATATATATATATATATTTTTTT
>NW_007726442.1:657679-664561 GCF_000696425.1 Galeopterus variegatus | reverse complement strand
ATAGTACGAGGTTGTTTTTTTTTTTTTTTTTTTTTTGGGGGGGGGGCAGTTGGCCAGTACAGGGATCCGAACAAATGCATTCAAAAACTATTATATTAATAAAACATTGAGCCTTATGCAACAGCAAGGCTGCAAACAAAATGGTTAAGTTGCAAGGCTTTCTGTTTTTTGTTTTTACTTGATGAACCTGAACAAATTGCTTCCCCTGTATCTCCTATCTGATTTCCAAAGATTCTGATCATGACTGCATAAGCCTGATGCTGCTCTCCTCTGTTCTTTTTTTTTTTTTCTTTTTGTCTTTTTTCGTGACCGGCAATGGATCACAACCCTCAGTGTTGCGCCCGTACTGGACCAGGACCGGCAACGGGATCACAACCCTCGGTGTTGCGCCCGCACCTCGCTCAGCCAGTGAGCGGCTGGTCTGTATGTGGGATCCGAACCCTCAGCGGGAGCGCCTCTGCGCTCCCAAGTGGCGAACTGTAGCAGTGCGCCACCGGGCCGGCCCCTCTGTTCTTGATTTTAGTTTGGCAATGTCAATCTGATCTCATATATTCATGTTCTCTATTTTTATTTGGTGCATTGACTTTCCTATATCACTATCTCTATGTTTCTGATTCTATCTTGGTAGTTTCATTCTAATTCAAAAAATCCCTTTAATTATTTGATTTAGTATTCTTGTCACTGGAATGAACAGTAACTGATTAATCCTACCTAATCAGTATCAAAGGAAGTGCCTGAGCCCTTTCACCAATAACAACATAAAGTGATCTATGCTAAGATCACAACTAGAAAAAATTATGCACCAATATAGACAAAAACCTGAAGGAAAGAAAAAACTATATAAACAGATTATTTGTCAGGATAATAAGATTAGATATGATCTTTTTTCCTTTAAAATTTCCATTATAGTCATGGCATATTTGTAGAATTAAAAAAAAAATAGATACAAAAATTTAAAAGAAGGAATTAAAGCCCAGGGTGAAGACAGAGTAACAGTAACTGCTGTAAAAGAGTTCAGAAAACCTGGATAAAATAAATTTGCATTACAGGGGACTAAGAGAATTTGTAGATGAGACTCATAAATTACAGAAATCTTTAAGAAATTATGGAAAACTGGAGGGGTGATGAAGACTGGAGACAGGAAAAGTTCTGATTTTCTTTTAAAGGAGGCAGTAGATTTCCAAACCTTACTACTCAAAGTGTGGGCCACAAACCAATAGCATTGACATCACCTGGGAACTTCTTAGAAATGCAGATCATCCCTAACCTACTGAATCAGAATCTACATCTTAACAAGATCTTCAGCTGATTGTATACACATTTAAGTTTGGGAACCAGCAAGGATTTGCTGAGAAAAAGGCATGGCGAATTAACCTCATTTTACCTTTTGCAAGTTTACTTAAATGGTAAAGTCAGAGAGTAAATAGATATAATCTAACAATTTCAGAAAAATGACTCAATAACAGAGTATCAAGCCATCCACCTGCTTTTCTAGAATCTAAAGCATATGCTCTTCCCTTAAATAGCACCATATATTACCAGGATCTCATAAGTATATAACCTGGAATTGTCTATTCTCTGACAATTCTTCTGCTAATGAAGGTTAACTCTGAAAGGTGAAATTTCAAAATAAGATCACTTAAGAGACATGGTATTTCCATCTGCTGGGAAAAATAGGAAAATGTCAGGGCCCCTCAGATGTTCAGAATCTTGCCGAGCATTTGCTGTAAATATCCTCAGGTGTTCCTTGTTACTAAATGTAAGTTGTGTATGGGCACCCACGTGTCCAGGGTTGTGGACTTAAGCATAAAAGACTAACAGCTCTGATCCACAGTGCTTCTCAGAACTCTCAGAGAAGCCACTAGGATAGTTGTTCCTAGATCTGAATAAAACCCATTCATTTTTCTGTACCTACAGCTCCCAGAACTTTTTTTTTTTTTTTTTACCTAGCTCACAGACCTGCGTGTGGAGGGTTTGTAACCCAATCTGTGCAACAGATTCAAGGGGTCTGTAAGCCCTAGCTTTACACCATCCATTCTATATATTCAAATTTTATGTATTCAATATCTACAAAGGTACTTCAGAAAGTTCTTGGGAAAATAGATAATACGAATCTTTCCATGAACTTTCTTCTTTTGGGGGGGTCGGTGGGGAGCTGCTGACCAGTACAGAGATCCAAACCCTCGACCTTGGTGTTCTTGGTGTTATAAAACCATGCTCTAACCAACTGAGCTAACTGGCCAGCCCCCATGAACTTTTTGAAGTACCCTCATATGTATTAAACATTTTATTATTGCATCAAGGTGGATCATTAGAAAACTAGATCTGGGCTACATTAGCTTATTCTACTGCAGAATTGCATTTACTCTCTAACAGTTAATGTTCTGCATGCTTAGCTTTTGTTGCTAAAAGAAACTTCTCTATATAAAATATACTTATGCTTTTCCTATAAAAGTATTATTTAAAGTATTGTCCATTATATAATGCAAATTTCTATACTGCCTACAGATGCCAAATGTGTAAAATAAATGTGAAGAAGAATATAAGAAAAATCAACTGCCAGATATGTAATCAAATTTTATTATTAACTGAACAATAGTATAAACATGTTAACATAGCACAAACAGGTAAGAAAATAAAATCTATACTTTAAATTTGAAATCTAAAAACATAAATACTTAGTTTAGCAAATTTTCCTTTTGAAATAGAAACTGGAAAACCTTTCTTCTACATCAATATGTCAATGTCCACGTGGGCTGATAAGGAGAATTAGATACCTAAATGGAAATTTGAGTACTGTTATCAAGTGGAAAGTGAATGAATGAATGATAGATGACCAAAAAAAGCAAATGTCCACTACATCTGATATTCCAAAATTGTCTAATTAGAATTCAGTACCATATAGTTCAACTTTTTCAGTTTACAGTTCTTTATTCACATTAGTAATATTAGTTGAGAAAGACAAAATAAGCAATGATTTTCATTATCATTATGTTGGAAGTCAGAAAACTTTTTTATTAGAATTCAATCTTTCAGCCTGCAATTTTGAGTATGTAGTTTAGGTAATCACTTCAATCTCTGGAACCCAATTTCAGCACAGAAAAGTGAGCCAGATTATTTCCTGCCAAATGAGCTTCCCCCACAAAATTGACTTCACTAAGAACATGTGAATTAAATTTTACATTTGTGTAATTACTCATGAGCACTTTTGCAGAGAGAGATTCAGAGAGATTGAGAGTGTTTATATGGATTGTCATATTCACCAGAAAGGTCAAGTTGTTGGACTGAGGCAGGGATTTTTACTTGGATACACAAGTTGAAGTCTTTCAACAGTTCAAAAAACTATCTCTTTAGCACCTGTCATAAATGCCGTACTACAATACCCAGATCTCCTCTTCAGCACTTAAGTATTTATTCCCTAGTTGCTCTTTGGGAATTTGCTAGACTACAGAGAGCTACCACACCCAAGGTTGTACTTCCTTCCCAGGGCAGCTGGCATCCAATGATTGACTACTCAACACTGGGCTATAAGGCCCAGCCCTCTCATCCAACTGAAGACAACTGTGAGGGACCACCCCAGCTTCAGATCTCCTCATGGGTATGGCTGAGGCCTTATGACTGTACTTCAGCCCTCCTTCTCCCTTTATTTGATCCTACCTCCTTTCCTTGCCCTGATAGGTGCTGATCCTGAGAGCACCCCTTAATAAACTATCTGCATGTCACATCCATCTCAAAATATGCTTCCAGAGCATCCCAACCTGTTGCAGTATCACATGCAGCTAAGCCCCCTAACCTACAAGAAGTAGAGGCAACTACTGTATTATGCATCCAATTCATCCAACAAAGCAATAACCTCTGTTGAAGCCACAGAAGAATAGCCACTATACATGTATACACATACTACATCCACATGCTTCATTTTTAGCTTTTTAGGACAGTGTTTCCTGGTGAATTATATTCTTAAAAAATACTGTCACCTTGGATTTAAGTTTCAAATCAAGTCTTACATTAACTCTAACCATTACAGAAATTTCTTCCTTAGTCACACAAATTATTTTGACCAGTCTATATTAAACTTAAGACACAGGCACTATGTTCAAAAGTTCCATAATTTCAAAATTCTCATTCATGCCACAAATAAATATGCCTTACTCGGCATTACTATTTATGTCCATGCAACAGAAAACACAGATAAATTACCTTCTTCAAGAAACCTATCTAATAAATTCTCAGCCATATCTTTAACGTGCCAAACAATATTTCTGGTTATATTTGCATTTAAAACTTAAGAATACATTATGTACTTCACTCAATAGACACTCTTTTGTAAACTTGTCATCTGTAAAAGAGCTAAGGCCTGGGCAATCTTTTTCCTTGACATATAACTACATAACTACATTTTACACCAGGATTGCTTATTCTAGTCACTTTCCAAAATAAACCCAGTTAAAATCTTGGTTCTTTTCTAGAATTCATTAAGTTTTTCATCAAGCAGCTTTTCTGTGAACTGGCCATAGTTTCTACTATATTTTGTTTCATAATGAGCTTTCAAATTGTATTCATTTCACACAAACACACTTTGTTTGCATATTAAACACACAAGAATTTTTACTTCCATCACAAAAAAATTTGTTCTTTCACATTTTCTTGAAACACCTTCTCAGTCTAGCTTTCATTCTTCTACTCCAAAGCAGAGTGATGTGGGTGCCATAAATATTTTATTTTCCTCTTATATCTGCTATAAGAATAATAACAAACAAAAAGATGACAAATGGCAATTTGACACACAGGATGAGAAAATAAGGATATGAAAGAAAATAAAGGGACTATGACAAACTGGAGAACACATGTTCCATGTCTAAGGGTGGCAACTACTACTTAGCTCCAAACAATCGTTTCTTAGTGGAACTAGTGGCCAAGTGTTTCCACATTTTTCCATTTTTTCAAGAGAATCCAAAAAACCAGATTTTTATGTGAAAGTTTCTGAATGTTAAATGTTGGCAACAAATTCAATCATATGCAACACATCTCTGGCCATACCAGCCTATGGACCACCAGTTTGCAAACTCTTTCTTGTGATGAATTGCTTTAAAATGTAGTATTGGGGACAAAGTTTGTCAGTCTTTAAATATTCCCTTTAACACAGTGGTAAAAAGTGTGAGCTCTGTAATCAGGTTTGAATCCATCCCAGCTCTGCTCCTTTCTAGCTATGTCATTATGGGCAAATTACTTTTTCTCTCTAACCCTCATTTTCCTCACCTGCAAAATGGAGTTACTCAAACAAATTACCGTATAGGTATTTCATGATTTATAATGTAAGAGGCTTAAAATAGTGTTTAGAACGAGGTAAGTACAAGTAAATGTTTTTGTTATTCAATAATAAAAATTATTTAAATTATCACATTAGCCTTTTTACCAGGCTGCAAGAAAATGCACAGTTAAATTTAATGCTCAATCACAGCAACTATATGAGTGTACTTCAAAAAGTTCACAGAAAAATAGAATTAAAAGATTATATGCCTGGCGGCAGCTGCACCACAGCCTCCAGGCGTTGGCAGCTCTGGGGAGGGCCTTCCCGGCTGCAGGCGGTAGCAGGCTGGGGTCGCCCTCGGGCAGGGCGCGGGGGGCAGCACCTCGCCTGGGCTCCGGAGGTAGTGGGGCCACAGCCCCAGACTCCAAAACTTTTGCAGGGCGCGGAGCACAGAGAGAAGCGGACTGCAAAGGGACACTACAGGGCAACTGGAAGGTGGCCAGCGGCGTAAGTGGCACTGGTGGCAGCAGCAGCAGCGGGGGAAGCAACACCAGCAGTAGCGGGGGAAGCAGCGGCAGCGGAGCCGGTGGCAGTGGAGCCAGTGACAGCGGTGTGAGCGGCGGCAGCGGCACCAGTGGGGGAACCGGCAGCGGCAGGAGCGACACCCGGCGGTACTACCCCATCACCCAGCAGCCCGGCAGAGTCCAAGATGACCAGAGAGGTGAATCCCCGGAGAGGCCTAGGACCCGAGGTAACCACACATGCAAGGCACTAGTGGCCAAATGAGTAGTCACTGAGGTGGCCATACCAAATTGGCAACCCCAGCAACCTCTTAGTCAGGCAATAGTGTCAAACTGTGGACTGTGAAACCCCCTGCCACAATGAATAAACATCAAAGAAAAGACACCAGAAAAGACCTGAAAGGAAATGTACAAGGAAATCAATGCCCTGAAAAACTGAAGAAGTTATAAAGTGAAATAAAAAACACAATGGAGGGGCCGGCCCGGTGGCGCACTGCTACAGTGCACCGCTTGGGGGTGGGGCGGCGCTCCCGCCGAGGGTTCGGATCCCACATACAGACCGGTTCCCACTCGCTGGCTGAGTGGGGTGCAGGCGCGGCACCGAGGGTTGCAATCCCAATGCCGATCCCGGTCTGGTATGGGCGTGACACTGGGGGTTGCGATCCGTTGCCGGACACGAATAAACACAAAAAGGAAAAAAATAAAAATGAAAAAAATAAACAACACAATGGAGAGTTTAACCAGCAGGCTTGTCGAAGTTGAAGAGAGAACCTCTGAAGTTGAAGATGGGCTGTTTGAAATAACACAAGCAGACAAAAAAAAAAAAAAAAAAGAATCAAAGGCATTGAAGAAAATCTGAGAGAGATATCAGACAACCTTAAGCGCTCAAATATCTGAGTCATGGGTATCCCAGAAGGGGAGGAAAAAGAGGACTGCATTGAAAACATATTCAACAAAATAGTGGTGGAAAACCTCCCAGGTATAGGAAAAAAAAACAGATCTTCAGATCCAGGAAGCTCAACGATCTCCAAACATATTCAACCCAAAAAGGTCTTCTCCAAGACATGTTATAGTCAAATTGGCAAAACTCAAAGACAAAGAGAGAATCTT
>NW_007726442.1:653945-654715 GCF_000696425.1 Galeopterus variegatus | reverse complement strand
ACCTTCAGCCATCTGATCTTTGACAAAGGCACCAAGCCCATTTGCTGGGGAAGAGACTGCCTCCTTAGCAAATGGTGCTGGGAGACCTGGACGTGAATATGCAGGAGAATGAAACTAGACCCATACCTTTCACCATACACTAAAGTCAACTCAAAATGGATTAAAGAATTAAATATACACCCTTACAATAAAACTTCTTAAAGAAAACATAGGAGAAACACTTCAGGAAATAGGTCTGGACACAGACTTCATGAATAAGACCCCAAAAGCACAGGCAACCAAAGGAAAAATAAACAAATGGGATTATATCAAACTAAAAAGCTTCTGCAAGCAAAAGAAGCAATTAACAGAGTTAAAAGACAACCAACAGAGTGGGGAGAAAATATTTGAAAAATATACATCTGATAAAGGATTAATATCCAGAATATACAAGGAACTCAAACAACTTTACGAGAAAAAAACAAGCAACCCAATTAAAAAATGGACAAAAGACCTAAGTAGGCATTTCTCTAAGGAAGATATACAAATGTCCAAAAGACATATGAAAAAATGCTCAACATCACTCAGCATCCAGGAGATGCAAATCGAAACTACACTGAGATACCATCTCACCCCAGTTAGGATGGCTAAAACACAAAAGACTCTGGACCATAAATGCTGGCGAGGTTGCGGAGAAAAAGGAACTCTCATACATTGTTGGTGGGTCTGAAAAATGGTGCAGCCTCTATGGAAAATGGTATGGAGGTTCCTCAAACTATTGCAGATAGATC
>NW_007726442.1:634166-653140 GCF_000696425.1 Galeopterus variegatus | reverse complement strand
AGTCAGGCACAGAAAGAGAAATACCACATGTTCTCACTTATTGGTGGGAGCTAAAAATAAATAAATAAATTCACACTCACACAAAGAAAAACCGGGGTGGGGGAGAAGACTTAACAACTACAGTTCCTTGAAGTTGATAGGACAAGCAAACAGAAAGGACATTGTTGGGTGGGAGGGGGGAGAGGGAGGAGGGAGGGGGGTTTTGGTGGTGGGCCACAATAATCAACCTCATTGTATATCGACAAAATAAAATTAAGAAAAACAAAGAAAACAAACAAACAAACATAAAAAGAAATTGGTTAAGGGTCACAAATAATGATCACATTTCTGTAACGATGAATATACTAGTTATCCTGATTTGATCATTACATATTATACACAGGTATTGATATTCAGCTCTATACCCCACAAATATATGTATAATCAATAATGTTTTGATAAGAATAAAATTTTAAAAATTCAAAAAAAAATAAAGATTATATGAATTTTTTCGTGAACTTTACGAAGACCCCTCATATTAGCCATTGTGTTTGGCATGTTTGCTTCCCCTTTTAAGGATTTTGATTTTCTATTTCAATATTAAAAGCTTTATTTTGCTTGAATATAGGAAGCTGCAAATTCTTTTTGAAAGGAGGTAGGGTTAAACAACCAAAACTTTACTGGGTGGAGGACACAGGAAATAATCACAATTTGTGGTAATGGGCATACTAATAGTATTGATCTGTCCATCATATCGTGGACACAAGTGGTGATGGTCAGCTTTGTACTCCATGAATATGTATAACCGATAACATTTTTAAAATAAGATAAAATAACTTTATAGAATAAAAATTAAATCCAATGAAATTTTTGTGAACCAGATGGAGAAAATTAAGCTATATGGCTACATAATTAGGTGAGTTTGTAACTCCAAAAGAATGGATTCATGAGTTGGTATTAACCTGAAGATTAGTCTTTGCTACCATGAGGGTTCTGACTTCAGTTTTACCCAGTCTACCAATTTAGATTAGGAGTCAGCAAACTGTGGCCTGAAGTCCAACAGCTTGTTTTCATAAATAAAGTTTTATTAGAACACAGCCATACACATTTGGTTGTGTTTGGTCTACAGATACTTTTGCACTACAGTGGTAGAGATGACTAGTTCTAACAGAGACTATGTGGTCCACAAGCCTAAGATACATACTGTCTTGCTCTGTAAGAAAAAGTTTGGGCCGGCCTGGTGGCGCACTGTTATAGTGCGCTGCTTGGGAAGCGCAGTGGCGCTCCCGCCGAGGGTTCGGATCCCACATACAGACCGGCCGCTCACTGGCTGAGCGAGGGGCGGGAGCAACACCGTGGGTTGTGATCCCGTGGCCGGTCCCGGTCTGGTACGGGCGCGACACTGAGGGTTGCGATCCGTTGCCGGTCACGAAAAAAGACAAAAAGGGAAAAAAAAAAAAAGAAAAAGAAAAAGTTTGCCAACTCCTGAATTAGATGAAGGCAGTTGACATGACTACCATACCTGAAGATGACACAAACTGGGAGGAATAGCTAATACACTACATGGTAGAACAGAAACTCACAAAGATCAGAACTGAAAAAAATAGGCTGTAACAATCAGGCTGAAATTTAATAATGGATCTGCAACATAACCAGTGCCATTTTAGATAAGCCCAAGTACAAAATGACACTGTCCACCTCCTTCCCTCCCCTACCCTGTTCTCTTTCATTAAGAAGCTTCATGATTTCGAAGAAAATGAAACTTTCGGCATTTCTGCATGCGCAGAACTCTCCATCCCTATGACCTAACTCAATCCCCGCCCTGGAATTACATCACCCAGCTCTTGGCGCCAACATACCTATATAAGCTCTACCACCCCCATGCCTGGTGCTGTCCCATTTTCAGCGCAGCCCTGGGCGGCCTGCCACTCTGAGCACAGCCTGTGACTGCAAGTTCACAACCCAGGAAAGACTTCTCCTGGGAGTTTACTTCATTTTCAGAGCAGCCCTGGGCTGCCTGCCACTTTGAGTACAACCTGGCAGATTTCTTAAATAAAGCTTGAACAGTACCCAGCAACTCAGCTCACTTTCTTTCATTTTGAGGCTGAAACCCAGGTAGGGTTTTGGCCGATGTTGTGGATGATCCCCTCTCTCTTGTGGTGATCGGCCCTTGGCTGCCCTTGGCTGCCCTTCCAAGACCTGCTGAAACTGGATGCCTCCAGGACTCTCTCTCCTTTTGTCATTTCAGACCAACGCATCCAACATCAGCCTCAATTCAGGGTGAGTCAGTGGGTCTGTCCTTTCTCGTCTTGGGTTCCCCTGACTGGCTCTCACTCCCATTCTCGAAGCCCAGATGCCTGGCCAAGGGAACTCTTCTCATGCCCCCCAGCTACTGGAGGACACTCTTCTAGCGGGTCGCTGGCTTTTCTCTCAAAAAGAATGTGGGCACCGAAGGGGACGCCCTTTGCTGGCACTCTTCTTGTACCAGGACTGACTGCCCTTTCTCACCCTCTACACGGGATCCTCAAGATCCAAACCTCCACACTCTATGCCCTTGGGCCATCTCCTGGCCAATTTCTCGGCCTCCAGGGAGACATTAAAACTCAAACAACTTGTTACAATGGATCCCGGTGGCCACAAGATGGCACTTGATTTAGACACTCACAGAAACAGGAAAAGCTGTAGAGATTCCTTGTTCGAGCCTTCTCCTATCTCTGAACATGTTTTTCTCTCTGTCAAAACTGTCCTATGTCTCAGATTCTCCTAGCTCATGCTCAACCTCTGCTTCCAGACTCGGATCAATCTTCTGATCCGTCAACCCTCCACATTTCTCTCTCTTCCCTCTCCCTGGCCTCAAGATGCTCACCCCAGCTGCTGAACCCCTCTCTTTCTCCCCCTTCGTCAGGTAACAACCTCGCCTCAGCTCTGGCTTTTCATAACCCTTCCATAAAGTGGCTGGGACGGAAGGAGTTGTCCAAGTCCATGTACAGGGAGTAGGTCAGAGAGGTGGGTTAGGAACTCGCTGGGATTTTCAGTGGATCGCGAAAGTTTAATTTCTGAACTCCCTACTCCTTCCAAAAAGGGTGAAATCCTTTCTTTCTTGGGACTTGCAGGGTATCAGCACCTATGGATTCCTAACTTTGGCATGCAAGCAAAACTACTTTATGGGGCAGCCAAAGGGGATCTTGCCATTCCTTTAGATCCCACAAAGCCCATTCATTCTCCCTCCATCACTTAAAAGCCACTCTCCTCACAGCCCCAACTCTCAAACCTATCTCATCCTTTTATCCTATATGTCACTGAAACCCAAGGACTGGTGGTCGGGGTTTTGGAACAAAAGGCAGGAGATATTTTCTCCCCAGTTACAAACCTCTCCAAATAACTAGACACCACAGCTCGAGAATGGGCCCCTGTTTACGGGCCTTGGCAGCAGCCACCCTTTTAGCACAAGAAAGCTCTAAACTAACTTTTGGACAACAAACAGTGAAGACCTTCTCAGCCATAAGGCCAAGTCAATTCTCTCCCCTTCCCACCTACAACTTGTTCACCTTATTTTCATTGAGAATTCCCAGTTTTCCTTCAAACCTTGCCCTTCCCTTAAATCCAGCCACTCTCATTCCAAAACACTCATGACCCTTAACTGCATGGAGGCTTTAGACCTCTTTCTCAGTCCCTTTCCACACATCTCTCTGCATCCCATTACACAGTTCATAGATAGGAGTGCCACCTCCATGCCTGCCCCCTGGGCGGGTCATGCCATAGTAAATCTAACAGAAGCTATTGAGGTTGCACAACTCCCAAAGGAGGTTGGGGTTATACACTGCAGAAGACACCAAACCTCAAATGACCCCATAGCCCAGGGAAACAAACTGGCAAGTCTAACTGCAAAATAGGCGGCTCAATCACCAGGCCCCCACTCTTCCTCTCCTGCTCAGGTCCTTCTCATGGCCCCTATGCCCTTATCCCAATATACATCCCAAGAAACACAACACCTCCAATGGTTGGGAGCACAGAGAAAGGACAACTGGTATACTCTCTGGTTGCTATGTCTTCCCTACCACAAAAGCTGAGCAAATCCTTTTAGATTTCCAGAATTCAGTTCATATAGACCATGCTGGGAAGGGCCTTATACAGTGCTTCTCACCACTCCCACGGCAGTAAAAGTACTAAGAAAGGCCCCTTGGTATCACTTATCCTCGGCAAAACTAGCACCTGAGACTTTACCCAAAAATCTGTTAACACCAAGCCAGAGGGGTCCTGCTACTCAACCTCTAACCTGACATCTCCTCACACTTCATCCATTTTAGGACCCACAAAATGAAAAATCTCCAGGATCTCCACTCTTTCCCCAATCCCTGAAGAACGATGATCTTTCCCCCAGCAATTATCCTCTCACTCGTGCAGGCCCACTTCACGTCCTTCACACAAGAGCTACTCCAAGACTGGTCCCAACCTGCTATCACAGGTTTGCCATCATGGAACATGATAAGTATATTCTACCCCATGTCCCTAACCTTTACTTGCTACAGGATTGGCCAGTGCTGCCCCAGAGCAGTGTAACATTATAGGAAGATTTCTCCTGGCACTTCTTTACCTCCTATCAGTAAGATGCTTTTTAGTAATTTCATTGTGGCAATGTGCCCTTTCAATTCTTGCAGCTCCCTAACCCTTCACATCCTTCCCATGTTTTTCCTCCTATCTCAATGCTCCCCCTTACCTGGAACATGGCGGTTCAGACTGGTCCCCGAGCGACTCATCTGTCTCCCACTTCGTGAGAAACTCTTTGTGGTCACTCCCCCACCCTGTCAATGCAGCCCGCGATGTTTCCACAAACGTCTCTTCACTTTCCTTTAATCTCACCTCACTGGGGACTGTCAGTGTTATGCGGGGCCTGCCCGCACTCTGCTTTACTACCACCACCAAATACCACCATTCACTTACCCCCTCCTTACACATGCCCTAAAACCGGAATATGTTTCCTTTGTAAAACTACATTATCCTATTGCAACGTGATTTCTTACATATTCTTTTGGCTTGTCCCTGACATCACCCTCCAGACAGATGGAGAGATGGAGATGGGACTGGGACTAACTTCAGCCCCCATCTCAGGAAGTGCCCCTACTCCCATAGGGCATTAATTGGGGCAGGGATCCTTCCTGCTACTGGGATTGGCATAGTGGGCCTTGATACTGCCTCTCAATTCTATCAAAAACTCTCAGAAGAACTAAGCATAGATAGCATCTCCTCCCTCCAGTGACAGGTCACCTCACTCATGACAGTCGACAGTCACTTTACAGAACCGTCTGGCCCTTTACTTCCTTACAGCTGAGAAGGAAGGCACCTGCCTCTTCTTGGGGGAGGAATGTTGTTATTACATAAATGAGTCCAGGGTGATCCAAAACAACTTAAACCATTTCACTGAACCCTTGGATACCCTGGCTTATGCCCCTACTAGGACCCCTAACTGTGCCTCATCCTACTTTTTGGTCCCTGTCCCTTTTGGTGTTTCTCTAATTTCTTGCAGGAACTTATATAGGCTTTCACCAACCAAAAGGTCACTGAATTGTTCCTGCGAGGAGGATATCAGCCCCTCAGAATCAGCGACCCTTCCAGGAGGAATACAACCTCCCCACATGAAACCAATACCCTGCCACCTAATTGTTTTGCCCGCCAACATAAATCTTTTATTTTTTCCATATCTTCACCCATCTCCAGCAAGAAGTAGCTTCAGAAGAATGAGACCTCTGCCCTTTTTCCCTTTTTCCTATACTTAAAAGGCAGGAATAATAGATCTGCAACATAACCAGTGCCATTTTAGAGAAGCCCAAGTACAAAACGGTGCTGTCCACCTCCTCCCCTCCCCTCCCCCATTCTCTTTTACAAGAAGCCTCACGGCTCCAGAGAAAATGAAACTTTTGGCGTTTCTGCATGCACAGAACTCTCCATCCCCATGACCTAACTCAATCCCCAACCCGGAATTACATCACCCAGCTCTTGGCGCCAACATATCTATATAAACTCTACCACCCCCACACCTGGTGCTGTCCCCCATTACCGGGGCAGCCCTGGGCTTTCCTCCATTTTGAGTACAGCCCAGCAGATTTCTTTCTTAAATAAAGCTTGAACGGTACCTGGCATCTCGGCTCACTTTCTTTCACTTAATAGTCTATAAAGTATGGCTACTAGGTACCTAATTCACCATAAAAGTAGAAGATATGGAATTCAGGCATTAAGAGCAACCGACATTGTAAAGATCAGTTTTATAAGCCCAATAAATTAACCATATGATGTGACTGCCAGAAAAGAGCTAATTTAAATATTGCCTGAATTAAAAGAAATACTGGATCTAGAACAGTGCTGCCCAATAGAACTTGCTGTGATAATGGAAATGTTCTCTATCTGTGCTGTCCAATAAGGTACCCACTAGCTACATGTGGCTAGTGTGACTGAGGAACTAAATTTTTAATTTTTTAAAATTTTAATTAAGTATAAATAGCTACGTGTGGCTAGTTGCTACCATACTGGACAACACAGGTATAGAACATTTAGAACATGCAAGGTATACACTACTGTTTAGATCAGATCTGCAGTATTGTGCTCAGTTCTAGTTGCCACACTTACAAACTGTAAGTGACACCCAGAAAGTGACCATATCATGAACAATATTAGGATGAACTGGGGGAAAGCTCTCAAGTTAAAGATTTAGATGTTACCATGAGGCACAAGGCAGCCTTAGAAATTACTGAAAAACATGTATAAATTCTAAATGAGGAAGAATTTTCTGTTCCAGATTTATAAAAATATAATGAGCTCTCTTCTTCGACAGGTATTCCAGAAGAGGCTAAATCACTTCTCATACAAGAAGTTACACAGAACTCAAGTGTCAGGTAGGAGATTAGTCTAACTATACCCCAAGGGCCAAATCTAACCAGCCGCTTTATTTTGCAAAGAAAGTTTTATTGGAATACAGCCACATCCATTCATTTATATATTGTCTGTGGCTGCTTTCACACTACAACAGCAGAGTTGAGTGGTGCAACAGAGATCTTATGGCTTATAACGCCTGAAATATTTACTATCTGTCCCTTTATAAAAAATGTTTGCTGACCTCTGGTCTAGAATAGTGGTTCTCAGAACCACATGGAGAACTAATAAAGAATACAGACACTTGGGCTTGTTGAAGTAATATAGGGCCTGACCTCTACAGTTTTATCTGTTTCCTTCAGTGATTTAATAACAGCTTTATTGAAGTATAATCCACATACAATACAATTTATACGTTTAAAGTTTACAATTCAATGGTTTTTTAGTATATTCTCAGAATTGTGCAACCATCTCTCAATAAATTTTAGAACATTTTCATCACGCCTAAAAGAAACACCATATCCATTAGCAGTCACTCCGCATTTTCCCCCAACTTCTGTAGCCCTAGGCAACTATAATCTACTTTTTCTCTCTATAAATTTGCCTATTTGGAGCATATCATATAAGTGGAACTTACAATATGTGATTTTTTTTGTGACTGGCTTCTTTCACTTAGCATGTTTTCAAGGTTTATCCATGTTGTAACATGTATCAGTACTCTGCTTCTTTTTATTGACAAATATTCCATGGTATGGTTATATCACATTTTGTTTATCCATTCATCTGTTGATGAACATATAGGTTGTTTCCACTTTTTAGCTATTATGAATAATGCTGCTAAGAATGTTCATGTACAAGTGTTTGTGTGAATATATGCTTTCAATTTTCTTGGCTTTATTTATACCTAGGGGTGGAATTGCTGGGTCATATGGTAACTGTATATTTAACTTATTGAGGAACTAATAGACTTTTTCTAAAGCAGCTGCACCATTTTACATTCCCACCAGCAGTGTATGATGGTTACAATTTCTCCACATCCTTGACAATACCTTTTATTATCTGTCTTTTTTATTATAGCCATCCTAGCAAGTGTGAAGTGGTTTCTCATTGTGGTTTTGATTTGCATTTCCCTGATGGCTAATGATGTTGAGCATCTGTTCAAGTGCTTACTCCCCAGTGATTCTGATGACACCAAAGTTTGAGAACCACTAAGAGGTCTGTAAAACCTTCAATGTCCCTTTTGACATCAATGATCCCATGAAGATAAAGCCAGAGATGCATATCACTTGCAGAACTGCACTTGCTCATGCCTTCCTGTTCTACATGACTCTGGCCTGCAGGTTAACCTAGCCTAACTCCTATTTTATAAAGCCCTATCTTATTTCTTTTTCATTTTATTTCATTTTTTAAAATTTAATATAAATTTTTAAATTAAGTTTCCTATTTTTTTAAGTCATTAAGCAAGCAGTTACATATTCTAAATTGATCAGCATAATGGCAAATATTGTGCTTTCAGTATAAGTATATATATATTTCTTTTATGTGTTAATGAAAACCTTATAAAGATAATAGTCTTTAGCGAAAGGAAAATCAATTCTTCTGTACCTTTCGTGATCCATCAGCAGTTTAACAATGTTCAGACAGAATTCTAAAGACATCTCAAGATGCAGTATTTCCATGACAGCTAAAGTGAAAAAATGAAATATCAGTTTCACTTTTTAGGAAGCTTAGCTATTTTCAGTAATTTTCCTCTATTCAAAATCTACATACTAAATGTTTCCCATATGCCATGTTTTGCCAAACTATTTATCAAAATCTTCTTTTTTAAGTACTAATATCCAATGATAGAGAGTATAGTGACACAGACACTTTTATATGGATGACAAAGTAACTTGGTACAATCCTTTTGAAAAGCAATTTGGCAATACTAATATGCTAAGTCCACTGTGGTTAAGAGCTTGGGATCTGAAGTCGGACGGACCTAAATTTGAAACCACTTGTCACCTGTATGGCCACAGGCAAGTTACTTAATTTTTCTGCACCTTAGTTCTGTCATCTGTAAAATGGGGAATATACCACCAATCTCTCTGGGTTGTTAATAGAATTACATGAGGTAATGTATGGAAATTACATTGCAAAGCACCTATCACTTAGTAAGCATTCAATATATAGCAGCTGGGCTGGCCAGCTGGCTCAGCTGGTTAGAGCATGGTGCTGATAACACCAAGGTCAAGGGTTCAGATCCCCTTACCAGCCAGCTGCCAAAAAATAAATAAATAGCAGCTGCTATTATTATTATTCTCTTTACTTCAGAAATCGTACTTCTGAAAAGTCATTTGAAATAAATATGGGAAAAAGGTTTATGAACAAAGATATTAAAAGCAGTGTAGATTATAGTAACAATAGAAAGGAAATGTACCCTGAATATCTGCTATTGGGTAGTGATAAACTATTATCCAACCATTAAAGTTGTTAAGTATGAAATAACATGGAAAAAAATGACTATGCATGAATATAAAAATATTTATAAGATTAGTAAGAGAAAAATTAGAAAACAAGGCTACAAGTACTTATGTTCACAATTTCTAAGTGATTTTGTTTAGATTCAAGTATTTATTCAACAAATATTTAAGGAGTGTATTCTCTGTGCCAGGCACTGTGCTTAGTGCTGAGTACCCAGCAGTGAACAAAGCAGAAAAAAATCCCTGCTGTCACGGTGCTTAAATTCTAGAGGATGGTGGGACTATAAGTATTTTTAGTATGTATTTTCCCAAAATTTCTTTAATGAGTATGTACTACCCATTTATAATAAAAAAATTTGTATATTTTTAAATTTCTACTTTTTCTTCTTTTTTTTTTTTTTTTTGACCAGTAAGGGGATCGCAACCCTTGGCTCGGTGTCGTCTGCACCACGCCAGTGAGCACAGTGGCCATCCCTATATAGGATCCAAACCCGCAGCACTGCATTCTCCCGAGTGAGCAACAGGGCCAGCCCAAGTTTCTACTTTTTCTACTACAAAAAATACCAGTGAAATTCTAATGCCAGAAGTTAGATTAACCATTCTAAGAGTAAGGTAAGTATTTCACTAGCAAAGAAATAAACAGACTATAAAAATGCGAGTTTCATACATTCTCTCAATACAACAAAGTAAAAATCAATTTTATTATTTTAAAATATAAAATAATTTGTATTCAGAGAAGTCTCTCAATTTGTAATCAATGAGTGACTCTGCAACTTCATTACTCCAGCTATCAGGAGTATCTAGATTGAGTTAAGTGAAAACAATCTGAAAATAAAGAATAATTTCACTTTAAACTCTGCTTTTTATCTACATTTGGATAAACACTGTAATGGGGAATTCTAGTCCAAAACTAATCAACTTCAAACTTGGCGACTCCAATAATCTCTCTGGTCTTCCTATATTGTATTAGTTTGAGTAAGCCTATTCCTTTAACTGGTTAGTTGGTTTGTTTATTCCCGTACTCAAAATAGGGGAGATGTCTTCCTGGTTCCTAACATTTCTTAACCTGTGTATGCTAAGGTGATACAACTACCTAGAAATGCAGAATCCTGTATATGTTTGAGCTTCTGAGGTCTCTTAAGTGACTGTATAAAATTCTAGAGGTCACAGAAAGATTCAGCAGTACTAAACTTAGGGCTACTGCCAAATTTTATTATTGCCCTAATTATTAAAAATTGATAACTATTTATTGGATAATCAGTAATTATAACATATAATTTTGTATAGTACAAATAATCAGCTCTTAAAGATTACTAATGTACTATAGCATGTACACATTAAAAGAATTTAGAGTAAATTATTTTTATGACTAAACAAAATTGAAATGTTGAGGGCCAGTATTGCATAGAGAGATTTTTGCCTCACTTAATGCAAGTATTAGTACTAGTAGTAGTAATAATAATAATAATAATAATAATAATAAAATAATAATAACTACAATTATAGGTAACATGTTTCACACACTAACTATGTACCAGGTATGGTGCTAAATGCTTTATATACATTATGTCATAAGATTCAAAAAACAACACGATGAGGCAGATATTATTATTATTATATCTCTTTTAAAAATGAATAAACTGAAGCACAGAAGAGTTAAGTAACTCGCCCAATGACCTACAGATACATATCAGTATGTTTATTTTGTGCTGTGTACTTTCTAGTTCCTTGAGAATTATGAAAAACAAACAGCAATGTTTATACAAGTAATCAATAGGTAATCTTTCTTCATTGTGGTAAACAACTTCAGAAGGGTTCAGCAGCTGCAATTCTCTGCTGGACTAAAAGAAAACTGATTACTTTCACTCAGTTCTTTTTTTTAATAACCACCTTATAAATTTGCTATGATTTCCTCTTTCTCTCTTTCTGGCTGACAATCTTCCCCTTTTCAAATGTGATCAGTTTCCTTCTCAGCCACCATAAGATTATACCTATTCTTAGCATACTCCAAAAGATCTTACATTCAACAAACTGTTGGTAATATTTCAAAATTGTGTGCTCTTCACACACAGAGATGATACCTTCGAGGAGTTCTTCATTAGCTGTTTCACTTTTCAAGAGGATTTGCATCTTTAAGAAAAGCCCAGCAGGATTTAAATGTTCCTATTTTAAACAAAGAAATCACAATATTAAAACTGTGGAATGTAGAAGACAATTTTCAAGTAATTGCCTATTTTATTCAACCACCACAGGACAACTCAATCAAAGGAAATCAAAATTTTAAAGATATCATAACATCAGGTCTATCCCTGAGGATATTTTCTGATATTTTATTCAATCTAAATGAAATAATACAAGGAAAAGGACTTGTAAACATCTATATTGAATGACAAACATTTAATGGTCTGATCAATACTCAAACTGAATATGAAGCCATATTCTTGATAAGCAAAACCCCAAATATCAGTTGGATTTCTTTTCTTTTGAGATTTTATTAACAACAAAGGTCCTTTTCAAACAATGGTAGAACAAAATAGAAAATGTATTGATTTTTATATAGGATATGTCTATCATGTCTACCATTAACAACGATGTACTCTGAATGATGTTTCCAAGTCATTGTTAGCTGGCCCTAAGCTATCTGTGTGTGATCTTTTGCCTGGGTTTCACTTTTGCCTGACAGGGTACAACTTTAAACAGCTGGATAAGATTAAAAGTGCAATCTAGGCCCATAGAACAGAATTTTTCTCTATACAAAGCCAATTAGCCTCTACATGAACATTATACTCATAATTCCATACAATGGAAATCAGTACAGGTATTCATGTGTGAGATACCTTAAAACTGGAAAGTTAGGAAAATTAAGCACTAGTATTAAAAGGGTTTGCAAATATAGATGACACCAATACAAAGAATAAACTAAGGTTGCCAATTTTAATTTATTACATGACCATCTTTCCTACAGGCATGTTGAACTATGCATTAGGTTCAACTCCCTTTTACCTTCAGAAATGTATAGGTCTTCCAGATCTTAGTAGCATCTGTTTTCCTCCACTCTGCTGTACTCACACCAAGTTAACGTTCTGTTCTCTTTATTTAATTACTAAACAACTCCAGAGAATGAACACTTTTGCTTCCATTGTATCATCGTTTCTTTGCTTTCATAAACATTTGCACTGTATTTGCCCATCCTTAGTGTCTCTTGGAACTACACTTTTAGAAGTTATGAATGATTGCCTGTTAAATCCATCAGCTTTCTCCCTACCATCAATATTCTTGTCTTTGTAACCTTTCTCACTATTGTTTCTCTTTTCTTTCTTCGATTTTTGTTTACTTTCTACCAAATAATTTATTAAGAAACAGGCTCCAGGTACAACAAAAATATAAGGTAAGTATTGTGAACCCTGTTTTTCAGATGAGGAACCTGAGTGAGGCCCAGATGGAGTTAAGTAACTTACCCATGGTCACACAGTTGGTAAGTGATACAGCTGAAATTTGTTTTTTGTTTTTTTTTTTTTTAAAGGAACATAAAACTATTTATTGACCAGTATTTACAATAAACAATATACAGTTGGGTAACATTCTGATTACTACAGAGCTATTGTTTTCCTGACTTCTGCTGAACCAGTAACCAAAATACTGAAAGATTTGAGCCTACATGTAAGGAATGAGTAGGGATAAACAAAAACCATGCAGGTTGATAGTTTGGTTTACAAGTTTACCCATTTATGCCAGCACATCCTAAACTGACAACATCTCTAACCATGTGCTATGTTTTCATGAGCCGAATCTTAGACATTCCATAAATCATGAACTTTTAGTCAATATAACACAGGGATTTCAACTCTTTGTAAAGGAATGGCTCGCTAGAGGAATCTTTAAATGTCCTTTTAACTGAATCTTGCTTAGCTGATTAAAACATCAGGATTTGTCCAGTTTCCTCATTGGGGTAGGTTGTTGGTAGTGACGAATTCTCCAAATAAATGGTTGCACTTATATGACTATAGATATAGATATGGATTCTGATATGGCTCTGTTTTTAAATTATCCAATTACAGAATCATCTACTTAATTTGAAAGGTTATGGCTTCAGAAAAAAATTCAACTCAAAGTGATTTATTTCTTAGGTTTTTTCAGAATGATGGCATCTCAGAAACATGAGCTTACCCCATGGTTTTTGCTTTGGTGAATGTTTAAAAGCAAATAAACAAAAGAAGCCATTTACATATATATTTTATATATATACACACACAAAAACAAACAAACCCAGAATGGTCCTTAGGCATATGAATTAAACATAAGTTCTGATTGAGTAATGACTGTGGAAATTTCCCCCAACATTTAGAAAAGGTGTTTTCTAATGCAGAGGAAATAATATACCATGGTATCAAATGTTCTTTTCTGATAAAGGAGGCAACTACAGAAAGCTTTTATTTATTTGTAAAAAAATAACCAGTGCTATTGATGCAAAAGATATTTTATATATGTATACATAAATACATAAAAAGCAATGCAAACAATTATTGAGCTTCATCTTCTGGAAAAGAACGCCAAGTTAGTCTCTTCATAAAAAGCAATTACAATATGAGGACACTTCATATTTGCCTCTTTTTTTTTTTTTTTTCCTTTTTGTCTTTTTTCGTGACCGGCAACGGATCGCAACCCTCAGTGTCGCGCCCGCACCGGACCGGGACCGGCCACGGGATCGCAACCCTCGGTGTTGCCCCCGCCCCTCGCTCAGCCAGTGAGCGGCCGGTCTGTATGCGGGATCCGAACCCTCGGCGGGAGCGCCACCGCACTTCCCAAGCAGCGCACTATAGCAGTGCGCCACCGGGCCGGCCCCATATTTGCCTCTTTTGCCAGCACCAAGTCTGCCTCAAATGAATCTTTCCACTTCATGAGAAACATCAATTCTCCACTGCTGTCTGTGGCACCAATTATTGTTTCAGGATCAAGGCCTCTGGCAAAGGCTCTTGGTTTATCAGTATCTATTTTCTTCTTTGATTTGCTGTAATCCAATTCACTGTCAGATAAAGATTTTCTTTTTGTATCATCTTTTTCTTTACCAGCTTTTTGAGAATTAAGAAATGCTTCAGTTAACTCTGGACAACCTAAATTTTCTTCAGGTTCCCAAATATTGTCATCATCTGTAAATTCCTTCCACTTGAGGAAACACTCCACCTTCCCATTCACTACATGTTGGTCCAGTACTTTTTCCACCACAAATTCTTCAGGCTCTGCCTCTTCAACTTTTTTACTTTTTCCATTCTGTTTCTTTCCCATTTTTTGCAATGTAGTTTTATTGGAGGCCATTTTTACTTGGAGACTTGAAGAGCTATTGTTCACCACCTCTGAGCTGCTCTGGGTCGCGGGTCTGCAGCATCTTCAGCTCTGCGTATCTCTAGCTTGAGCCACATATGACAGCTGAAAGTTGAATTAAGATCTCTCTGACTCTAAAGGTCATAATCTTTCTACTATAATATGCTGCCTCCCTTGAAGCTCTGTCTATCCTGGACCTGCATATTACTACACTGTCTGGGTCTCCTGCAAGCTGTAAAGATAATGTATCCATTATTTTTAGTGTGGAGTATATCATATACATACACATGTACACATGAGTATATAAAACATATATGTATACTTTATGGAATAATAATAAAACAAACACTCATGTACTTACCACCCAAGTTTACCTACCACCCAGGTTAAGAAACAGAACATTACCACCACATTAGAAGCTAGAAGCCTCCAGTGTAGCCTTGCCCATTTGCATCCTCCTCACTTCTCGACAGAGATAAACACCATCCTGAATTGTGTGCAGTAATTCCCTTGCTTTTCTTTATAGATACACAATATATTGTCGCTATGGGCTGAATTTCCACCCCCACAATTCATATGTTGAAACCTTAATCACCAGTGTGATGGTATTTGGAGGTGGGGCCTTTAGGAGGTAATCGGTTCATAAGGATGGAGCCCCCTTGAATAGGATTAATGCCCTTAAGAGACATAAGAGAGATGATCTCTCTGTCTGTGCCAAGTGAGGATACAGCAGGAGGGTGGCCACTGACAAAGAAGAGGCCCCTCACTAGAAACCCAGTAGGATGGTATCTTGATCTTGGACTTCCCAGCCCCCAGAACTTTGAGAAATAAATTTCTGTTGTTTAAGCCACCCAGTTTATAACATTTTGTGATAGCAGCCCAAGCTGGCTAATATAATTATTTACTTTTGCCTACATTTGAACTTCACTTAAACAGAATCATAATGTATATAAATTCTTCTGTGACTTGCCTCTTTCATTTAAATCATGTTTTTCAGATTCAGCCATGTTGATACATAAAACAATTTATTTGTTTTCATTACTACATAGTATGGTTCTCAAAGGGTGGTCCCTGCATCAGCATCATTTGGGAACTTGTTAGAAATGCAAGCCCCATCCCAAACCTACTGAATCAGAAACTCTGGGACCATTGCCCAGCAAATTGTGTGTGTGTGTGGGGGGAAATATGGGTAAAATCATTATTATTGATTTGCTTATGAAAAGTTTCCATTTCAACATGAATTCTAGTACTTGCTTACTAAGGTAATAAATGAGAAAACTGTTTTAACAGGCATTCTAGGTAATACTTATGCATGCTAGAGTTTCGGAATGACTCCTATAGAGTATTCCATTGCATGAATACATCACAATTTATTTTCCCATTATACTTTGGACATTTGAGTTGCTTCCAACCCAATTGCTATTGTGAAAAATCCTGATATTAGCATTACATACAACTCTAGTAGTATACAAATGCTAGAGCTTTTCCAAACTGTATACCTAGGACTGAAGTTGCTAAGTGGTTGGGTATGATCAAGTTCAACTTTATCGAGTAATGTCAAACTGTTAACGAAAATGATTGTGCAATTCTCAAAAAACTAGGAATGAAAGGAGCTTCCTCAACCTGATAAAGGGTATCTACGAAAAACCCCCAGCTAATGCCATACTTAATGGTGAAATACTGAAAGTTCTCCCCCTAAAATCAGGAACAAGTAAAGGATGTCTGCTCTTGCCACTTCTATTCAACATTATTATTATTTTTTTTTTTTAAAGATGACCGGTAAGGGGATCTTAACCCTTGACTTGGTGTTGTCAGCACCATGCTCAGCCAGTGAGCGAACCGGCCATCCCTATATGGGATCCGAACCCGGGGCCTTGGTGTTATCAGCACCGCACTCTCCCGAGTGAGCCACGGGCCGGCCCTCTATTCAACATTATAATGGATATTCTTACCAGGGTAATTAGGAAAGAAAAAGAGATAAAAGGCATCCAGATTGGAAAGGAAGAAGTAAAACTATTTCTATTTGCAGATGATATGATCTTGTACATAGAAAATCCTAAGGATCCACTAAAACCTATTAAAGCTAAAAAAAAAAAAAAAAGTGCAGCAAGGTTGCAGGATGTAACACTAATATTTTAAAAATCAATTATATTTCTATATATTTAGCAGTGAACAATACAAAAGTGAAGTTAAGAAAATAATTCAATTTACAAAAGCATCAAAAAGAATAAAATACATAGCAATACATTTAACAAAAGAAGGGTAAAACTTGTATACTGAAAATTACAAAACATTGTTGAAAAAAATTAAGGAATACCTAAATAAACATTCTTGGATTTGAAGACTTAATATTCTTAAGATGGCAATAATCCCCAAATTAATCTACAGATTCAAGAGAATCCCTATCAAAACTCAGCTGGCTTTTCTGCAAAAATCAACAAGCTGATCCCAAAATATGAAAATGCAAGACATCCAGAAAAGTCAAAACCTTGAAAAAGAATAAAGTTAGAGGGTGTGGTTTCTTGCTGTGCTTTTTGATTTGCATTCCCTGATTCCTAAGAACGTTGAGCATCTTTTCATATGCTTATTGACCACTGGTATATATTCTTTGGAAAAATGTCTATTCAGATCCTTAGCCCATTTTCAATTAAGGTGTTTGTCTTCTTCTTATTATTATTTTATTATTATTATTTTGGCAGCTGGCCAGTATGGGGAAACAAACGCTTCACCTTGCTATTACAAGGCTGCACTCTAACCAACTGAGCTAACCGGCTAGCCCTGTATTCTTATTACTGAATAGTAAGAGTTCTTTATATATTTTTTTTGGGGGGGGGGTTGTTTTGTTTTTTGCTTTTTTTATTTCTTCTTTTTTTTTTTGAGTTCTTTATATACTCCAAATAATAAACACTTATCAGATATATGACTTGCAAATAACTCTCTCCCACTGTGTTTGGAAGATCCCATGAATTGGTACTTTTACTTTCTTGATGGTTTCCTTTGAGGCAAAACTTTTTAATTTTAATAAAGCCCAATTTTATATTTCTTTTTTGCTTGTGCTTTTAGTGTCATATCTAAGCACCCAAGACTTTTTATATTTCATTATACAAAAAAAAAGTTCAAAAATAACTGTGGAACAAATTTTAATTTCCCCCTTTATTTATTTATTTTTTTTTCTGGTCGTTAGTATTTTTATTGTCATTCTGTAAAGACAACCGAGTACACGTCTAAGGAGCTCCACATTGTGAAAATCAATGTCCAGTGGGTTGCTCGCCCATAAAGTAGCAGCTAGAGTCTGTAATTGTCCTCGTCATCCTCTTTTTCTGCATTTTTGCTTTTAATTTGCTTGAGTTCTCTGAAATTATAAGCAAAGAGGTGTGGGTCTTCATCACACATTTTTCTGTATACATCACAGAGGCTCTTAAATTGTGCAACTGAGAGCTGGCAGGGCCAAAGAGGTCTATATCTGCCAAGTGTAACAGCCTTCCAGTGCTTTCTAAGTGCTGTGCTGTAGGGTATAACAGTCTCTGGTTTGGGGATAAGAGCTTGGCCTGGAATTGTAAAGATGTACTGAACATTAGAAAGGTACTGGGTGGAGGGCCGGCCTGTGGCTCACTTGGGAGAGTGTGGTGCTGATAACACCAAGGCCACGGATTCAAGAAGGAAAGAAAGGTTCTGGGCAGTAATGGAAAGGCGACTGCACTGTTTGCTTCCGGTATTGGCTGAGTCTCTCTGCCACTTCCTTTTGAAAAGTAAAAATCACCTGAGTTCTGCCATAAACAAAAGGTCCATCTCATCTTCCCACTGTCTTTTTAGACTTCCTGGAAAAGCCCTTTCTACGTTGAGTGTCAATGCATTTCCATGGACAATTCTCAGGTTCCCAGGTGCTGTAATCCAGGAATAAACTGAGTATCCTTTTCAACTACCAGAAGTTCAGCAACACTGGCATTGAGAATAGATCTTGTGATTCCTCCTGGTCCAGGGCTCACTTCATAAACATAAGCATTTGTCAGATTGCCAGTTTTCCTTACAATTTTATCTGTCAGCCTCAAGTCCAAGAGAAAATTCTGGGATAGCTGTTTCACTGATTTTAGTTTTAACTACTTAATGATTTCTCGAATCATGGGCAATGGTGGGAGATGGAAGGCACTGAGCTTCCCCAATGCAGCCATGAGCCCTAGCGGATGCCCTCCGTCCTCTAATTTCTCCTCTTTAAAAAAATTTTTAGGGCCGGCCCGGTGGCGCACTGGATAGTGCACCACTTGGGAAGCGTGGCGGCGCTCCCGCCCGAGGGTTTGGATCCCACATACAGACCGGTTCCCGCTCACTGGCTGAGTGAGGCGCGGGAGCAAC
>NW_007726442.1:551524-633543 GCF_000696425.1 Galeopterus variegatus | reverse complement strand
ACAAAAAAAAAAAAAAAAAAAATTTTTTTAAATCTAATATCAGATCTCCAGCAAAGATGAAGCAGGACAATTATAGTCTATATCTGCTACTAATTACAACTAAGAACTCTGAACAAATATAAAAAGCAACAACCTGAGAACTGTTAAAAGTAAACAAAAGAAGGAAGATTGTGGTGAGGCATCAAAACTTGGAGAGGTGAACCATATAGAGCTTGTGAGTTTCCTGATTTTTTTTCCTTTTATCTAACAGCATAGGAAGTTTATTTTTTTTCTTAGCCCATTCGATAAAGGTTTGTCAATTTTGTTCATATTTTCAAAGAACCAACTTTGGTTTCACTGATTTTCTCTACTGTTCTTCTATTCTCTATTTCATTTATTTCTGTTCTACTCTATATTATTTCCTTCTCTCTGCTAGCTTTGGGTTTAGTTCTTTTACTTGTTTCTTAATTTGTAAAGTTAGGTTGATTTGAGATCTTTCTTTTTTTTAAAAGTGTTTATAGCTATAAATTTCCCCCTTACCTAACACCATATACAAACAATTAACTCAAAATGGATCACAGACTTAACTATAAGGCCTAAAACTAAAACTATTAAAAGAAAAATGGGGGAAAGCTTCATGATATTGGATTCAGCAATGATTTCTTGGATATGACACCAAAGGCACAGGTAACAAAGGAAAAAATGAACTGGCGGTGGGCTTGTCATAAATGGCTTTTATTGTGTTGAGATATTTTCCTTCTATACCTAATTTGTTGAGTCTTTATCATGAAGTTATGTTGAATTTTGTCAAATGCTTTTTCAGCATCTATTGAGATAATCATATGGTGTTTGTCCTTGAGTTTGTTGACGTGGTGTATCACATTTATTTGTCCGGAGCCAATAGAGCCCAGCTGCCTTCCTGTCTGGAGCCAAAGAGCCCGCCCAGCTATTGCCTCAAGACCTCAGAGCCTTGTTTGCTGTTATCTTCCGTCCCTCCCCCTCCTGTGCACTATGGGTGTAGGTAACTTTGCAACTTGCCATAGATAATGGGAATTTTCCATTTACCGGAACAACCCACCCTTCGGTTTTCTCAGTAAACTATCTGCTGCTCACTTCCTTATCTGCTGATTCCCTCCTGCTGTCTATATAAGCTGTGACCTTCTGGCTAATAAACGAGACTTGATCAGAATACTATCTTGTCTCCATTTCTCATGTCTCTTGTCCCATCCAATTCCCACTCCCCCCTCCAGGGTCTGCGTTGAATATCCTGCGGGTCAGGACATTTATTGACTTTCGTATGGCGAACCATCCTTGCATCCCTGGGATGAATCCTACACTTGACCATAGTGTATAATTTTTTTAATGTGTTGCTGTATTCTGTTTGCTAATATTTTGTTGAGGATCCTTGCATCTATCAAGGATACTGACCTGTAATTTTCTTTTTTGTTGTGTCTTTATCTGGTTTTGGTACCAGAGTTATGTTAGCCTCATAGAATGAATTTGGGAGAGTAGCTTCTGTTTCAATTGTTTGAAGAGAATCAGTATTAACTCCTCTTTAAAAGTTTGATAGAATTCAGCTGTAAAGCCATCTGGACCCGGACTTTTCTTTGTTGGAAGATTGCTAATTACTGCTTCATTCTCCTTGCTTGTTATAGGTCTGATCAGGTTTTCTATCTCTTCTTGGTTCAGTCTTGATAGTTTGTATGTGTCTAGAAACTTATCCATATCTTCCAGATTTTCATATTTGTTGTCATACAGTTGTTGATAATAGTCTCTAACGATTCTTTGTATTTCTGTGGTATCAGTTGTAATGTCTCCCTTTTCATTTTTTGGTTAGCTTTAATAAGTTGTGTTTTTCTGAAAATTTTTCCATTTAATAAAATGTTTGGATACATTGACATTAAGTTGTTCACAACCTCTTATTATTTTGTGATGCCCATAGTCTCCGTACTCATAGCTCCTTTTTCATCTTTGATATTGCTAAATTGTGACATTTATTTGTTTGTTTATTTATTGTTGAAACAGAATTGATTGTATAAATCTGTGTGCAATATGTGATACTCAAATCAGGATAATTAGTATATCTAACATTATACAATGTAGTTGTTTTTCGTGGACCTTAGCCAATTCCTCCCTAACACCTGCACTCCCATGTTTATCATGGCTCTATTTACAATAGCTAAGAGTAGAAACCAACCTAAATGCCCATCGATCAATGACTAGATAAGGAAAGTGTGGTGTATATATATATACACACACACACACACACACCATGGAATACTACTCTGCAATAAAAAAGAATGAAATACTCCCATTTGCAACAACATGGACGAACCTTGAGAAACTTATGTTGAGTGAAATAAGCAAAACACACAGGGATAAATACTGCATGAGCTCACTCATATGTGGGAGCTAAGAGAGAAAGGAAGGAAGGAAAGACCACAGTAGTGCGGTGGTCTTACAGAGGGAAGGAACATTCCTAGGGCTGCAAAGCGGAGTGGGGGGGATTGGGGGTGGGGGAGAGTGGTTGGGGGACAATTGGGTGGGGACACAGGGTACAAAAGCAATTTCTGGTAATTTGTATCTCATGAATATTCATGATAATTAAAAAATCTAAAAATTAAAAATTTATTCCTTGTCATTTTAGAGTATTTGTGGCAAATTTTAAATGGGATCTTTTGCCATTGACCTTTCAAATTGGTTACTGTTGGTTTATAGGATAATAAGTGATACTGGTTGATAATGTACTGAGCACCTTATTGTTTTTCAGTTGATTAATATTTTCTAAAAATAAAGTGATAATCTGAAAAAAAAAACAGATAAATTGGACTTCATGAAAAATTTTTAAATTTGTGCAAGCATCAAAAGACAATATTCAACAGAGTAAAAAGGCAACCCACAGAATGAGAGAAAATATTTGCAAATCATTATTCTGATCAGGGATTAATATCCAGAATATATGAATATATAGAGAATTCCTAAAATTCAACAATTAAAAACAACCTGATTTAAAAGTTGGCAAAGGACTTAAATAGAAATTTCTCCAAGGAAGATACACAAATGGCCAATAAGCACATAAAAAGATGGTCAACATCACTAATCATTAAGGAAATGCAAATCAAAAGTACATGAGATACCACCTCACACCCATTAGGATGGTTAATATCAAAAAACAAAAGAATCAAAGAGATATTTGTATACCCATAGTCATAGCAGCATTATCTACAATAGCTAAAGCAAACCAAGTGTCCATCAGTGAATGAATGGATAAGCAAAATATAGTGTGCATACGTATAATAATTAATATGTGTGTGTATATATATATACACAGAATATTTTCAGCCTTAAAAAGGAAGGAAATTCTCACGTTACAACATGAATAAAACTTGAGGACTTTATGTTAAGTGAAATAAGCCACCCACAAAAGACTATGTGTATGATTCCAGTTCTAAGAAGTACTTAGAGTAATCAAAATGATAGAGACAGAAAGTTGAATGGTGGTTGCCAGGTGATAGGGCGAGGGAGAATGGGAAGTTATTGTTTAATGGGTAGAGAGTTTCAGTTTTACAAAATGAAGAGTTCTGGACATGGATTATTGTGATAGTTGCACAACATTATAAATGTATTTAATACCACTGAACTGCACACTTAAGAAGAGTTAAGATGGTTAATTTTATGTTATGTGTATTTTACCACAATTTTTTAAAAATATTTCTACTGAAAAAAGAAATATCCAGACCCAAATGGCTTCACTAGAGAATTCTACCAAACTTTTAAGGAAGAATTAACACTAATTCTATGGAAGACTTCCCAACTTATAACTACCTTATTACTCTGAAACCAAAACCAGACAAAAACAATGCACAAAAAGAAAACTACAGACTAATATCCCTCATAAACACAGATGCAAAGATCCTTAACAAAATCTTAGCAAACAGAATTCAACTACAGAAAGAATTATACACCATGACCAAGTGGAGTTTATTTCAAGGATGTAATGATACCTCAATATTTTATAATCAACCATGTAATCCACCATATTAACAGGCTAAGGAAGAAAAATCACATGATTATATCACTTGATGCAGAAAAAAGCAGTTGACTAGATCGATCACACTTTCATGATACAAATTCTTAGCAAGTTAAGAATAGAGGAAGAATGTCAACCCAAGAAAGAACATCTCCAAAAATCTACAGTTAACATCATACTTAGTGGTGAAAGACTGAAATCTTTCCCCTTATTATGAGAAACAAGGCAAGGATACCCACTCTTATTCAAAATGGTACAGGAAGTCCTAGTCAGCACATTATGGCAATAAAAATAAATAAAAGGCATACAAATCAGAAAAGAAGTAACAAGATGGTCTTATTTGTAGATGGCACAATCTTCTACATCGAAAATACTAAAGAATCTACAAATAAAAATTCATAGATCTAATAAATGAGTTCAGCAAAGTGACAGGATACAAGATGAACATATAGAATCAATTGTATATCAATATACTAGTGATGAACACATGAAAACTGAAATTTAAATTTTAGTACCATTTATAATCACTAAAAAATCATTTAGGGATAAATATAACAAAATATATATAGGACTCATCTGCTCAATCAAAGAAGCTGTAAATAAATAAAGAGGCATATCAAATTCATGGATTGGAGATACAACACAGTAAAGGTATCAACTCTCCAGAAAATGATATACAGGTTTAACACAAGTCTTATGAAAATCCCAGTAAGATTTTTTTTTTCTTTATTTGGCAGCTGACAGGTATGGGGATCCAAATCCTTGACCTTGGTGTTATCAACACCATGCTCTAACCAACTCAGCTAACCATCCAGCAAGATTTTTTTTTATTAAAACACAGACAAGATTTTCTAAAAATTTATATATGAAGGCAAAGGAACTACAATAGCTAAACGATTTTGATAAAGAAAAATAAAGTATGGGCCAAGCCCATGGCGCACTCGGGAGAGTGCGGCGCTGGGAGCGCAGTAGCGTTCCCACCGTGGGTTCGGATCCTATATAGGGATGGCCGGTAAGCTCACTGGCTGAGCGCGGTACGGCTGGTCTCAAAAAGGACAAAAAAAAAAAAAAAGTGAGAGTAATTGCTCTACACAATTTCAAGATTGATTACTTAGCTATAGTAATCAAGACAGCATGGTACTGGAAAAGGAATAGACACACAGATCAATGAAACAGAAACCAAGAAGTAGACCAACACAAATGTGGCCAAATGATTTTTTATGAAGATGCAAAAGCAATTCAATGGTGAGGACAGTCTTTTCAACAAATGGTGCTGGAGCAATTGAATATTCATAGGCAATAAAGTAAACCTCAACCTAAACCTCACATCTTACATACAAATTTTAAAAGACTTAAATACAAAACTTGAGGGCTGGCCCGGTGGCGCACTGCTACATTGCGCCGCTTGGGAGCGCAGTGGCGCTCCCGCCGAGGGTTTGGATCCCACATACAGACCGGTTCCCGCTCACTGGCTGAGCGAGGTGCAGGGGCAGCGCAGAGGGTTGCGATCCCGTTGCCGGTCCCGGTCCGGTACGGGCGCGACACTGAGGGTTGCGATCCATTGCCGGACACGAAAAAAGACAAAAAAGGAAAAAAAGAAAAAAAAAATTACAAAACTTGAAAAAGAAAACAGGAAAGTATCTTCAGGACCTAGAGCTTGATAAAAGACTTCTTAGATATGTTACCAAAAGCATGATGAAAAAAGTATGAAAAAAAGTTAAAAAAAAAATTAATGAATTGGACTTCATCAAAAGACCTGTGAAGAATATGAAAAGACAGTTTACAGACTTTGAGATAATATTTCCAAACCACATATGTGACAAAGAACTTGTATCTATAATATACAAAGAACTCTCAAACTCAACAGTAAAAAGTTTAATAATCCAGTTATAAAATGGACAAGAGACATTTCACCGAAGATAATATACAAATAGTAATAAGCATCTGAAAATATGTTCAAAATCATTAGCTATTAGGAAAGTATGATTTAAACCACAATGAGTGTTACTCCACAGATATGTACAATCAATTATGTTTCAATAAAAAAATGAAATATTACTACATACATATTAGAACAGCAAAGATTTTTTTAAAACAGTGACAATACCAAATGTAAGCAAGAATGCAGAGAAACTGGAACTCACATGCATTCTTAGCAGCAATGCAAAACGGTAAAGTTTCCCTGGAAAATAGTTTTGCAGTTACTTAACTAAACAGCCGAACAACTGTGCACCTGGCATTTATCCCAGGGAAATGAAAACTTAGGTCCACAGAAAACTTGTAAACAAATATTCATAGACAAAGGGATAGCTGCATTCCCATGTTCACTGCAGCTCTATTTACAATAGCCAAGATAAGGAACCAAACTAAATGTCCATTGACGGATGACTGGATAAGGAAAATGTGATATATATACACTTATGGAATACTACTCAGTCATAAAAAAGAATGAAATTCTGCCATTCACAGCAACATGGATGAGCTTAGAAAAAATTATGTTAAGTGAAATAAGCCAAGTACAGAGGGACAAATACTGTATGTCCTTACTCATAAGCAGGAGCTAAGAAAGAAAGGAAGGAAAAAAGGACCAGACTGGTGCATTGGACTTGCAGAGGGATAGAGCATACTTAGGGTTGCTGGGATTGGAGGGGAGGTGCAAGAGGGAGGTCAGCGAGTAATTGGGTGGGGGACACAGGGAATAATTGCAATTTGTGGTAAAGGGCATGTCAATAGTATTGATCTAATCATCACATCTTGGGCAAAGGTGGTGACGGTCAGCTTTATACCACAGTAATATGCATAATCAATTAAAAAAAAACTTGGATGGAGCACAGGGCATTATGCTAAGTGAAAACAGCCAATCTCAAAAGGTCATATACTGCATGACTTCATTTATATAACATTCTTGGAATGAAAAAATTAAAGAGATGGAGAATAGCATAGTGGCTATTAGGGTATCTAAGCCCTATTCTATTAGTGGTGGGAAGGAGTAGATATAGGGTTGATTGAATATAAAGAGGTAGCATGAGAGAGATCTTTGGGGAGATGAAATTGTTTTTTTTTTTTTTTTTTCCTTTTTGATTGTTTGATAAGCCAAAATCTTGGTTGGAAAGGAAAGGCTTATTGTGGATAGAGTTAGGGAAAGTCTTATGGAAGTAGGTTTATGATTGTGAAGGATGTATAGGAAGTGGATTAGATGTACTCGTACAGTAGTATGTTTTTGTTTATATTTAATGTATATAATTCCACAATCATGGTACTGATCCTGTAATGTGTACCTGGCCCCAGATAAGTTCCATTAACATCTGTCTCTATTTTCTCACCTGTACTGCAGAGATTTTCAGGCCACCAGAATGTAGAAGCCAGAATGTTTGGTGATGGAGTGAAGGGTATAAGCCTCTATCAGTGGTATCATCTGGCCCACTTGTGGACTCACAGAGTCATGTTGGCTTTGTGTCTTGAGGATTCCTTGGCATGTATATAGGCAGGCTCTTTGTGGGCTGATAGATGGCAGTGGGTGGGGCCTCATCATTAATCATTGTCACTATGTATTAAAAATACCTACTCATACACATTCGCCATTCAAACTAAATGCTAGAAGAACGAACTTCGTATATATTGTTTTAATAATACTTTCCTTTTGTGTAGAGCAACCGGGCCGGCCCTGAAATCGTTCTATACCTTGATTGTAGCAGTAGTTATATGAATCTACACATAAGAAAAAATGGCACAGAACTACACTGATACATTGCACCAACATCAATTTGCTATTTCTGATATAGTTATGTAGCAGGTAACCATTACAGGAAACATGGTGAAAGGTATATAGGACCTCTTTGTACTACTGTTTGGAGGTGGGGATATTGAATTTTTCTGAATCCTAACCATTATTGCTTTTATTTTATTTGCTTTTTCTCTTGGTACTATTTATGTAACTTCCTATAAATCTATAATTATTTCAAAATGAAAAGTTGTTTTTACTTTTTACGTATTTATGTATTTATTTGGTAGCTGGCCAGTATGGGGATCCTAACCCTTGAATTTGGTGTTATCAGCACTAAAAAATTTAAAAGAATGTGAAATAAAGACATTTTCAAATATATAAATGTTGAATTAACTCAACACCCATAGACCAGCATTAGAAGAAATGTTAAAAGATGTCTATGATGGTTAATTTTATTTGTCAACTTTACTGGGCCACAGGGTGCCCAAATATTTGTACAAATATTATTCTAGGTATTTCTGTCGGGGTGTCTCTGGATGAGATTAACATTTAAATGAGTAGACTGACCAAAGTAGATTGTTCTCTATACTGTGGGTGGGCCTCATCCAATTAGTTGAACACATGAACAGAAAAAAAGGGCTGACCCTCCACAGAGTAAGAGAGAACACTTACTGACTGACTGATGGCCTTTGAACTAGGACATCAGCTTTTTCCTGCCTTCAGAGTTAAACTAAAACATCTGCTCTTCCTGGGTCTCAAGCCTGCCAGACTTTGGAGTGGAACTAAACGATTGGCTCTCCTGGGTCTCCAGCTTGCTGACTGGGCCCTGCAGATTTGGAGTCTAGCCAGTCATCATAATCATGTCAGTCAATTCCTTATAATAAATCTCTTTATATATATATGTATGTATATGTATTATGTATTATGTGTGTATGCATATACATTTTTTATACACACACTCATATGTATACACACACATCCTATTGGTTCTAATTCTCTGGAATAATACAATATCCTTCAAGCAGAAGCAATATAACACAAGATACAACTCTGTATGTACACAAGAGACTAAAGAGCACCTGAAATGTTAACTATATGTGTGAATATATAAAATTTTTTCCCTTATACTCTTAAAAAAGAAAATTGACTAAATAAAATAAGATAGTACTGTGGGTTTTATAACATGTATAAGAGTAAAATGCATGACAACGATAGCATAAAGGTGAGCTGGGAGAAATGGAAGTGTACTTTAGATAGGAGAAATAAGTTCAAGAGATCTATTGTACAAGATGGTGATTATAGTTAACAATATATTGTAATCTTGAAAAATGCTAAGAAAGTGGATGTAAAGTGTTCTAGCCACAAAAACAATAACTATGTAAGCTAGTGCACATGTTAGCTAGATTTAGTCATTCCAATGTATACATACTTTAAAACAATATGTTGTACGTGGTAAATATATACAATTCATCTTTAAAAAAGAAATGAAAGTGGGCCGGCCTGGTGGCGCACTGGATAAGTGCGCCGCTTGGGAAGCACGGCGGTGCTCCCGCCCGAGGGTTCGGATCCCACATACAGACCAGTTCCCGCTCACTGGCTGAGCGAGGCGCGGGAAAAGACAAAAAAAAAGAAATGAAAGTATATTATTATGACATATGAAGGTAGATCAAGATAAGATACACAATATAAATCCTAAAGACACCACTAAAATAACAAAACAGAAGTTATAACTAATAAGCCAAAAAAGGAATAAGATAGAATTTTTTAAAAACCCAATCCAAAAAAAGGCAAAAAAAAGAGGAAAGGGGGAATAAAGACTAGATGGGACAAGGAGAAAATAAATAACAAGATGACAGACTCAAACTTACCCATATCAGTAAGAACAATAAATGTAAATATTCTAAACACCTCAATTACAAGACAGAGATTGTCAGATTCAATGAAAAAGCAACCCAACTATATGCAACTCAAAGGATATGCATTTTAAATGAAAAGACATAAATAGGTAAAAGGTTGAAACAAGATATACCATGCCAACACTAGGCAAAAGAAAGCTGAAGTACGATGGCCGGTTAGCTCAGCTGGTTAGAGCATGATGTTATACCACGAAGGTCAAGGGTTCAGATTCCCTTACTGGCCAGTTTTTAAAAAATAACAAACAACAAAAGAAGAAATCTGAAGTAGCTATATTAATGAAAAGACAAAGTAGATTTAAGAGCAAATATGGTATATCTACACAACTGGATACTACTCAGCAATAAGGGAATAAACTATAAATACAACAGTATAAATAAATCTGAGTAATTAAGCTGAGTAAAAGAAGCCATATAAAACAGAGTACATTATCTATGATTTCATTTGTATAAAACTCTACAAAATACAAACTTATCTCTGGTGACAGAAAACATACCAATGATTGCTTGGGAAACAGCAAGAGCAAAGAGTGACAAAAAAGCATGAGGAAGCGTTTGGGAGTGATGTATATATTCATTATCTTCATTGTGGTGTTTCACATGTATATACATATGTCAAAACTCATGAAATTTTATACTTTTAATATGTGCAGTTTATAGTATATCAATTATACCTCAATAAAACTATTAAAAGATAATTAAGGACAGCAATGAATTATAAATCAGGGAAAAGTAGAAAGACACAAATTGAAACTGATAATAAATGAATAAGTAAATAATTAATATTAAATAAATGGGAGAAGGGAGAGCTCTTACTTATAGAATGCTGAGTGCAATGAAGGGAGGGAGTGCTGAAGTTAGGAAACGATGATTTGAGGACCTGAGGCAGCTGTGCCAAATTGGCAGTCCTGCCGAATTGGCAGACCCTGTGAGATCCAGGCCAAACAGCAGGGTGGAATGAGTGGACTGTGAAACCCTCTGCCACAATGACTAAACACCAAGGAGAGATACCAGAAATATGAAAAACCAAGAAAGTATGACACCACCAAAAGAAAATGATAACTCTCAAGTTCTAGATCCTATAGAACAGGAAGTCCTTGAAATGACTGACAAGGAATTTCAAGCAACAATTCTAAGGAAATTAAATGAGATACAAGAATATTCAGTTAGACAACACAATGAAACAAGAAAAAGTATACAGGATCCCAAAGAAGAAATGTACAAAGAAATCAATGTCCTGAAAAAGAATGTGGCAGAGCTTATGGAGCTGAAGGATTCATTCAACAAAACAAAAACACAACAGGGAGTTTAAACAACAGGCGAGAACAAGCAGAGGAGAGAATTTCTGACCTTGAAGACAATCTGTTTGAAAGAAAACAGGTGTACAAAAAATTTTTTTTTGAATTTAAGAAAATCTAAGAGAGATAACAGACAACCTTAAGCACTCAAATACCTGAATCATGCGTATTCCAGAAGGAGAGGAAAAAGGAAATGGCATTGAAAACACATTCAACAAAATAATAGCAGAAAACTTCCCAGGTATAGGGAAAGACAAAGATCTTCAGATTCAGGAGGCTCAAAGATTCCCAAACATATTCAACCCAAAAAGGTCCTCTCCAAGACATGTTATAGTCAAATTGGCAAAACTCAAGGACAAAGAGAGAATCTTAAATGCTGCAAGAGAGAAGTGGCAAGTCACCTATAAGGGAGCCCCAATCAGACTTTTCAATGGAAACCCTAAAAGCCAGAAAAGAATAGGACGATATATTCAAAAGACTAAAATACAAAAATTGCCAGCCAAAAAAACTTTACCCAGCAAGGCTATACTTCCAAAATGAAGGAGTTCACTACCACACAACCAGCCATACAAGAAATTGTCAAGGGAGTACTCAGTTTGGTACCTGAAAAACAATCATCACAACCATGAATACTCAGGAACAAATCCCACCAGTAAAATAAAAATGAAAGCAATAAAGAGAAAAAAAGTTTATATACCATCCCAAGGAACCAACAAACACAAGATACAAACAGTAAATCAGAAAGAAAGGAACAAAAGATACTTAAGACACACAAACAAAAATCAATTAAATGCTAGGAGTAAATCAACACCTTTCAGTAATAACCCTTAATGTAAAAGGATTAAACTCCCCACTAAAAAGACACAGACTAACTGACTAGATTAAAAAGATGGACCCAACAATATGCTGCCTTCAAGAGACTCACCTCACCTGTAAAGACACAAACAGAATAAGAGTGAAAGGATGGAAAAAGATAAACCATGCAAGTAGAAATGAAAAACGAGCTGGAGTACCTATTCTTATATCAAATAAAATACACTTTAAGCCAAACACCATAAAAAGAGATGGAGAAGGCCACTATATAATGATAAAAGGATCTATCCATCAAGAAGACATAACAATCATAAATATATATGCACCCAATGTCAGAGCAGCCAGATTTATAAAGCAAACACTATTAGATCTAAAGAAAGATATAGACACCCCACTCTCAACATTGGACATATCATCTATGCAAAAAGTCAACAGAGAAACACAAGACCTAAAGAACAATTTAGACCAACTGGACTTAGCAGATATCTACAGAACATTCCATCCAACAACCTCAGAATATTCATTCTTCTCATCAGCACACGGAACATTCTCCAGGATAGACCACGTTAGGTCACAAAGCAAGTCTCAACAAATTCAAAAAATTGGAATTATTCCATGTATTTTTTCCAATAACAATGGATTAATATTAGAAATCAATAATAGATGAAACTCCAGAAACTATACAAACACATGGAAATTAAACAACATTCTACTTAATGACATATGGGTCCAAGAAGAAATTAAACAGGAAATTAAAAAATTTATTGAAACAAATGAAAATAATGACACATCATACCAAAACCTGTGGAATACTGCAGAAGCAATACTAATGGAGAAATTTATCATATTGAATGCTTACTTCAGAAGAACGAAAAGATGGCAATTAAACAACCTAACACTTCACCTTAAAGAACTAGAAATACAAGAACAATCCAAACCCGACATTAGTTGACAGAAAGAAATAATTAAGATCAGAGCAGAACTAAATGAAATAGAAACCCAAAACATGATACAAAAGATCAATAAAGAAAAATGCTAGTTTTTTTAAAAGATAAATAAAATTGACAAATCATTAACAAGGCTAACTAAGAAAAGACCCAAAAAACTAAAATTAGAAATGAAAAAGGTGATATTACAACTGATAACTCAGAAATACAAGGAATCATTAGAGACTACTATAAACAACTATACACCAAAAAATTTGAAAATCTGGAGGAAATGGAAGAATTTCTGGACACACATATTACCAAGGCTGACCCAAGAAGATAGAGAAAATCTGAACAGACCAATAGCAATAAAAGAGATTCAAGCTGTTATCAGAATTCTCTCAACAAAGAAAGGCCCAGGACTGGACAGCTTCACTGCAAAATTCTACCAAACCTTCAAAGAGGAATTGATAACACTTCTCTAGAAACTAATGCAAAAAATTGAAACAGAGGTCATTCTCCCAAACTCATTCTATGAGGCAAACATCACCTGGATATCAAAACCAGACAAAGATACACCAAAAAAAGAAAGCTAGAGGTCAATATCCTTGATGAATATAGATGCAAAAATCCTCAATAAAATACTAGTTAACAGGGCCGGCACGGTGGCGCACTGGATAGTGCGCCGCTTGGGAGCGCGGCGGCGCTCCCGCCCGAGGGTTCGGATCCCACATACAGACCGGTTCCCGCTCACTGGCTGAGCGAGGCGCGGGAGCAACGCCGAGGGTTGCAATCCCGTTGCCGGTCCCTGGTCCGGTACAGGGGCAACACTGAGGGTTGCGATCCGTTGCCGGACACGGAAAAAGACAAAAAGACAAAAAAAAAAAAAAAAAAATACTAGTTAACAGAATACAGCAACAGATACACAAAATTATATAGCATGATCAAGTGGGATTCATCCAGGGATGCAAGGTAGGTTCAACATATGCTAATCAATAAATGTGACACACCACATCAATAAAAGCAAAGACAAAAACAATATGATCATCTCTATAGACACTGAAAAACCATGTGACAAAATTCAACATTCATTCATGATAAAGACTCTCTATAAGTTGGGCATAGATAGAAAGTATCTCAACATAATGAAAGCCATATATGATAAGCCCACTGCCAATATCATCCAGAATGGGGAAAAGCTGAAAGCTTTTAACTTAAAAACAGGAACTAGAAAAGGATGCCCACTCTCACCACTCCTATTCAACACAGAGTTGGAAGTACTAGCCAGAGCAATCAGAGAAGAGAAGGAAATAAAGGGCATCCAGATTGGAAAAGATGAAATCAAATGTCCCTGTGTGCAGATGACATGATCCTATATATTGAACAGCCTAAAGTTGATAAATGATTTCAGCAAAGTTGCAGGATACAAAGTCAACACACAAAAATCAATAGCATTTCTATATTCCAACTAGTGTAACATTTGGTTACAATAGTCACCAAAAAAACAAAATACTTAGGAATAAAGTTAACCAAGGACGTAAAAAAATCTCTACGAAGAGAACTACAAACCACTGTTGAGAGAAATTAGGAAGACACAAGATGTAAAGATACCCCAAACTCATGGATTGGAAGAATTAACATTGTGGAAATGTCTACACTACCCAAAGTGATCTACAGATTCAATGCAATCTCCATCAAAATTAAAATGACATTTTTTTTAAAAAAGGGAGAAAACAATCCTAACATTCACATGGAATGACAAAAGACCATGAAGCCAAAGCAATCCTGGGCAAAAAAAAAAATAAAGCTAGAGGCATAACACTACCTGACTTTAAACTATAATACAAAGCTATAATAACCAAAAAAGCATGGTACTGGCATAAGAACAGACATATAGATCAATGGAACAGAATAGAGAATCCGGAAATCAACCCATACACCTACAGCCATCTGATCTTTGACAAAGGCACCAAGTCTACACACACTGGGGAAGAGACTGCCTCTTCAGCAAATGGTGCCGGGAAAATTGTATATTCATATGTATGAGAATGAAACTAGACCTGTACCTCTCACCATATGCCAAAATCAACTCAAAATGGATTAAAGAATTAAATATACATCCCAAAACAATACAACTCCTTAAAGAAAACATAGGGGAAACACCCCAGGAAGTAGGATTGGATACAGACTTCATGAATACAACCCCAAAAGCACAGGCAACTAAAGGGAAAATAAACAAATGGGATTATATCAAACTAAAAAGCTTCTGCACAGCAAAAGAAACAATTAACAGAGTGTAATGACAACCAACAGAGTGGGAGAAAATATTTGCAAAATATACATCTGACAAAGGATTAATATCCAGAATATATAAAGAACTCAAACAACTTTACAAGAAAAAAACAAGCAACCCAATCAAAAAATGGGCAAAAGAGCTAAGCAGGCATTTCTCTAAAGAAGATATACAAATGGCCAACAGTCATATGAAAAAATGCTCAACATCTCATTTCTCGAAGGAAGATATACGATTGGCCAACAGACACATGAAAAAATCCTCAACATCACTCTGCACTTGGGAAATGCAAATTAAAACCACACTGAGATACCATCTCACTCCAGTTAGGATGGCTAATATTCAAAAAAACTAAGAATGTTAAATGCTGGCAAGGTTGCAGAAAAAAAAGAACCCTCCTACAGTGTTGGTGGGGCTGCAAAATGGTGCAGCCTTTATGGAAAATGGTACGGAGGTTCCTCAAACAATTACAGATAGATCTACCATGTGACCCAGTTATTCCACTGGTGGGTATATACCCAGAGGAATGGAAATCATCGTGTCGAATGGATACCTGTACTCCCATATTTATTGCAGCACTATTTACAATAGCCAATATTTGGAACCAGCCCAAAAGTCCATCATCAGATGAGTTGATAAGGAAATTGTGGTATGTCTACAGAATGGAATAATACTCTGCTATAAGAAAGAATGAAATACTACCATTCGCAGCAACACGCATGGACTTAGAGAAAATTGTATTAAGTGAAATAAGCCAGGCAGGCACAGAAAGACAAATACTGCGTGTTCTCACTTATTTGTGGGAGCTATAAATAAATAAATACACAAACAAATAATTGGGGGGACAAAACAATCACAACAATTTCTTTAACTTGTTAAGACACGTGAACAGATATGATGTTGATAGGGGAGGGAGGGGCAGAGGGCGGGGGAAAGAGGAATTGGTAAAGGAACACGAAAATCTACTACATTGTATATTGATAAAATAAAATAAAATAAAACAAAGAAGATTCAAAAAAGAAAAAAGAGAAAATGATCATTTGGCAACCAGCATAATAAAGATTGGTTTAGGGAAGAATCCTAACTCTTCAGGGAAATTTTAATAACAAGCATAATATATGCATGATCTGTAGGTCTCCCCACCAACTGTTTACTACTTCTACAGGAAAAAATATTAAGTATATAATGCAGAAATCAGGCCCCTTCGACTAGATGATCAATATTAACATCCCCAGTGAGGAGCAGATGAACATCATGTGCCAGCAGATGTGGTACCCTGAAAGGGACACAGAATCACTTACGTAGCATTCTAGCCAGGAATGCATAATTTGAATCTGATCATGAGGAAACATCAGGTAAAGCCCAAATAAAGATCTTTTATTTTAAACAAGGTAGGGGGCTACTGTAGTTTTCCAAAATCTCAGTGACACAAAAGTCAAAGAAAGGCTGTGGAAATTTCCAGATTACAGGAGACTAAAGAGACATGATAGATAAGTGCAAAACCTGATCTTAGGCTAATCCTTTAATGGAGAAAAAAAATGAAACTTCATTATTTGGTTAATTATATCCTAGAAAGAGAGAGAGAGAAAACACGCACACGAAGAACCTTTGCAAAATGTTAACAGGTGAATCTGGGTAAAGTATATAGAGGTGGGTTCTTTGAACTATTCTTATTCTTGTAACTTTTTTGTAAGTTTGAAAATATTTTCAAACAAAACTTTTTAAAGTGTATATTGCAACTGAAATCTTAATGCAGCTACTTCAGCTATGTCGAAATTTATAATTAGGCTATTAAATGTGATATATTATGAGCAATGCAGGTAAGTGATTACTGCTATAAAATTGCAACTTCTGCATCTAATGAACAAAGATACTGGAGAAAAGCTATATAGTTAGTATGCTACTTCCTGAGTCGTCTTGATCCATTTTTTATTTGGATTTGTATCTTAGCAAATTAAAAAAAAATTAAAGGATGCAACTTTTGAAAATGTTCTTGTCTGTTAATATTTTTTTAATTTCAAAAAATTTAATGTTAAAAAACTTTTTCATCATTAAATAACCCCATCCACATGACACAAATTTCATAAAAATACAGTTCAAGTAAATGCTCTGAGGAATTTAATATTTTGGTTAACTGAACTTTTTCATGCTTCCATTCTTGTTGAAAAAGAATCTCTCTAAAATGTAGCACTATATTTAATTGCCTTATTAAGTAAAACACATCGATCTTACCTGAATGTCTTTTTATTTTATTTATTTATTTTTTTTAAGGAGCAAGATATTTTTATTTATTTTGGGGGGAACTCTTTTTATTGAAACATAATTGATTATACATATTTGTTGGGTACAGAGTTGAATATCAATAGTATACGGTGTGTGATGATCAAATTGGGATAATTAGTTTATATTCACCATTACAAAATGTAATCATTCTTTGTGTCCATTAACCAATTTCTCACTAACGTCCCTTCCACTCCCCCTTTCCCACCTCTAGTAACCACAGTTTAAGGAACAAGATATCTTAAAATTGATCAGAGATTTGAAAAAAGATCCACATAAAACTACTAAAAATAATATATAGAGAGATATAGTATTTATCTTTTATTTCTTAAATGTGTTGAACATATTTTCTTCCAAGTTCATTGCTTCTGTTTAACTTAATTTTTGTCACTACTAAATTTTTTGTCCTTCTGAGGTCAAATCTGTTCATCATTTTCCTTTATGTCTATTGCAGTTTGGGTTTTGCTTAGGAAGGCTGTTCTATGTAGGTCCATGGGAACCCTGTTAGTGGTCTTGCTGGCCTGGGGGCCACCAAGTCCCTCTTCTCCCCTGCTGCCTCCAAGCAACTTCATATGTAGGGCACAGCTGCGGGCTTTGCCAGCTCATGCTCCATGTACTCACCAGGGCCAGGCTTGAGGTGGTCAGGGCTCGAAACAGTCAGAGCAGTCCTTTCTTTCTCTCATTGCAACTTCTACTTACATGAACTCTGTAGGTCTCTCCTCCTCTTCCCCTGAGCTGCCCCAGCTTGGCATTCGTTGCTTTGTAATAATTGTAAATTGGTTGATTGTGGGAGAGAGTGATGCTGGGTACCATCTATTTTGCCATCTTGACCAGAACACTCCAGCCTGAATCTCTTTTTAAAGGGTCCTCAACCTGACTATCGGTGTTCCTTGTTCAGGAGTGAAGGTATACGCATGTTTTTATGTATGTATGAGCAAGAGGTGAAAGTGAACCACTGAAGTTGTTTCTTATACTAACTCCCATTATCTGCCAATTTTATCATTATTTACTTCTTTATCCTAAAAACTCACAACAGAGAGATTTCTCTTTCATGCAAAAGAAAATTTTCTTAAAAATCTCTGGTGTTCAAGAGGCATATTTGTTTCAGTCCGTTCAGACTGCTGTAACAAAATACATAAACTGAGTAGCTTATAAAAAAAAGAAACTTATTTCTCACTGTTCTGGAGGCTGGGAACTCCAAGATCAAAGAGTCGGTAGATTCAGTGTCTGGTGAGGGCCTGCTTCCTCACAGACTGTGCCTTCTCATGTCTTCACATGGTGGAAGGGGTGACCAAGCTCCTTTGGGCCTCTTTGGTAAAGGCATTAATGACATTCAAGAAGAGTTCGGTCTCCTGACCTAATCACGTCTCCAAGTCCCTATCTCCTAATGCCATCACCTTGGTGATTAGAATTTTAACATATGAAGTAGGGGGAGACACAAACATTCAGATCATAGCAATATTTTATTTTTCTTTTCTGTGCTATAGAAGAAACTGTAACAATCTGTGTTTTTAAAAAAAAGAGTAATACTGAAGGAAATGTCTAAACCAGATTTCAAAATGTGAATCAAACTTTTAAAAATTCATTAAGTGAATATCCAAAAGTAAAAACCTCTTTTACCTTGTTTGCTAGGTTTATAGTGCTAAGAGCCTTATCATAGCATTCTCTGTCATCCCAATCCAAATAAGTGGTGGCTAGTAACCGTAGAACTTTAGCCTATAATTAATAATAGAAAAAAAATCTCATAGCTCAGGATAAAACAGCAACACAACAGCTGACTACCACTTACACAGTGACAGACATCTTCTTGAACCTAAGTCATCTTTATGAAATAGCATTTCCTTAAGCAAGCACATAGTCTTGTGATGTCTCCTCATTATGCTACCCAAACCAAATATTGGCTAAGAATCTTATATTAATGGTTATATTACTGGCTCATTGAAATTTAATATAATTGCATTAATATAATTATTTTCATAACAGTGTTTTAGCATTAAAGTACTTTATCATCCCCACTTTAAAAATAAGGAAACTAGGCAACGCAATATTTAATTTAATCAGCTTATCACCTACTGTATAGGTAGCATTGTATTAGGTCTCCATCAAAAGGCTTTACAGCCTATTTGCGATTAACCAATTGGACCAAGGGCACATATAACACACCCTTTCAGTAGGAACACATATAGGCAGGCACTTCAAAAAGTTCATGGAAATGGGCCAGCCCGGTGGCGCACTCGGTAGAGTGCGGCGCTTGGGAGCATGGCGGCGCTCCCGCCGAGGGTTCGGATCCCATATAGAGACCGGTCCACTCACTGGTTGAACGCGGTGAGGGCGCGACACCAAGGGTTGCGATCCCGTTGCCGGTCGCAGTACGGGCGCGACACCGAGGGTTGCGATCCCATTACCGGTCACAAAAAAAAGACAAAAGGAAAAAAAAAAAAAAAGTTCATGGAAAGATTTGTACTACCTTTTAATTCTATTTTTCTATGAATTTTTTGAAGTACTTTTGTACTGTCCTATAGAAAAAATATCTACTAACTCAGCTAAATTTAATAAAGTAAAACTGAATCAAGTCAGTTTCTCCATCCAGGTCTGCACTTATAAGGGGAATAATTCTAGTCAGTGTGGATATGTTTAACTAAAGATTCGCAATTTAAAAAAAGGAGCCCTGCTTCAATGAAGAGTCTCTAAGTATAATGAGGATAGCAGGTCCAGGCGAAGGTGACCTACTAATTAAAAAAAAAAAATGTTAAGCACATTTTGGCTATGCCAATCTAAAGAAATGACATTTGGGTCTCATATCTCTGAGTTCTTTCATTAAAAAACTAAGAGGGACCACATGTGATGTATATAAAATACTTAATACCATTATTATTGTGAAACAACTGTGTAAGAACTTATAAACTCCTACAAAAACTTTTAAGGAGTAAATATGGCATCTCTGAGAAAGACTGTAGCTATCTCATAATAGCAAAAGTGTCAAATCATCAAAAAAGACATAAGAAAATGGATGAATCTCAAAACTTATATAAAGAAAAAGAAACCAGTCATAAAACGTACATACTGTATGATTCCATTTATACAAAGCTTTAGAATAGCCAAACCCTGTTCAAAGTGTTACATACTCATATATTAATTAATCTACTCTCAAATGGGGGACAGACTATTATAATTTTATAACATTAACACAACTTTACTTCTTCAACCCACTGAAATATTTAATGTGATCCTTACCAGCATTTCTGGCCCAACAGAACTCTTATCCATCTTCCCAATATCATAGCTTTGGCTATAATTAAAAAGAAAAAATATATGTGTGTGTGTATATATATATATTAGTTACTTTCAAATTACATATAATTTTTCCACCTTATATATTACTAAGAAGACACTTTTATTCCAACTTTTCTATTTTGTACTACAATTAGCCAATTAATACATGAAAATCAATTGAATAAAGCAATACTTTGTAACCACAGAAAACCACAATTTGCTCAGGAGATACCCAATAAATCAACACTATAATTATATTAATGTTCTTTTCCATTTGGAGATATATATATATTTATATATGTAGTTTACATGTGCATATAAGCTCTTAATGGGTACATTTTAAAGTCTAAGAAGTACAAATATATTTGAAAAATAAAACAAATACAGCTGTTTTCACAGAAACAAATGCTTTAGCAATATTCATTAAGCCTCATAACACCCTTGTGAAGTACTATTAGTTCCATTTTGCACCTGAATGAACCAATGTAGTAGTGAACTGATTTCTAATATTTCCTAGATTGGTATTAAAAATGAGAGCAATGGGTTGCAGACTAGAGAAATTTGACTTTCAGTTCTCTGCTTTAATTACCAAACCATATTATCTATGGGACATTCTGATAGCCACAAATAAGATATTAGTAATTTAATATACGTTAAAAACCTAAAACCCAAGTGCTGGCCCCGTGGCGCACTCGGGAGAGTGCGGCACTGGAAGCGCAGCGACGCTCCCGCTGCGGGTTCGGATCCTATATAGGAATGACTGGTGTGCTCACTGGCTGAGCGCGGTGTGGGTGACACCACACCAAGGGTTGCGATCCCCTTACCGGTCACGAAAAAGACAAAAAAAAAAAAAAAAGACCTAAAACCCAAGGTTTTAAAACCTAAAAGTTAAATAGCAAAACAAAGATCACTCACCATACAATTGGTATTCCAAGGTTATATGTCAATAAAATCTTGGTGAACTGAACTAAATTGAAGACAAAACTTTCAAATATTCCTTTTAAAAAAATTCTAAAACACCCAGAACTACCAAACTGAGTTTTCACCCTGCTAACAAAGCTAAAATGCTGGCCTAGTCATTGTAAGTACTATCTCATAGAGGTCTCCTTTAGTATATTTTACCTTCTACTTCCAGTTTTTAAGATAGCCAATGGGAGGTGGAACTTCTGCAATGGTGGTATATAAGGAGCTGTTTGGACCCTCTCCCCAATGAAACAACCATTTGTCTAGAAAATTCAGTAAAACAAATAACCACTTAAAATCTCTGGAAATTGTCCGGTCCTGAGGGTATATAGAAAATCGGAAAACATTTATTCATGAAAATAAACTATATCTCAAGCATAAACAGGGAGAGTCTGTGGTATTTGAGCCATGACCTACTCCCATCCATACGGGCTCCACATGATGGAAGCTACTCCAGATGACTGCAGCCAAAAAGATAGGAATTCCATCTCCCCCCAGCTCCTAGAATCCTAGGCTATGGTTTCACCTTAGGAGGGGCAGGCTGCCAGACTCTCTTAATGTTCCCAGACACATGTTGTAGAAGTGCTATTCAGGGAAGGCATAAATGAGAGAACTGGGCTTCCTTTCCCCACTCAACTCTAACTCTTAAGGTAAGAGCTCGATCCCAAGCATGACAGGTCATAAATACTGAAATCCTGATCACCTTCACCCCAGCTGGCTCACCAGGCAGAGGTTCCATGCCAAAAGGGCACACGAAGATGATTTCAATAGAGTTGCAGGATACAATATGAACATGCAAAAATCAATAGCATTTGTATATACTTCAATAACAAACTAGCAGAAAAGAAATCAAGAAAGCGAGCCCATTTACAACAGCCACCCAAAAGATAAAAACCCTAGAAATCAATTTAACCAGGGATATGAAAAATCTTTACAATGAGAACTACAAGTCACTGCTGAAAAAATAAAAGGGGACACAAAAAGATGGAAAGACACTCCATGCTCTTGGATTGGAAGAATTAACATCGTGAAAATGTCCATACTACCCAAAGCAACCAACAGATTCAATGCAACCCCCATCAAAATACCAATGACATCCTTCACAGAAATAGAAAAACAACCATAACTTTTATATTGAACAGCAAAAGACCCCAAATAGCCAAAGTGATCCTGAGCAAAAAAATAAAAATAAACCGGAAATATAATACTTCCCGACTTCAAATGATATTACAATTCTATGGTAACCAAAACAGCATGGTACTGGTGTAAAAACAGACACTTGGATCAATGGAACATAGAGAATCCAAAAATCAACCCACAAACTTACAGCCAGCTGATCTTTGAAAGAGGCATCAAGAACATACATTGGGGAAAAGATGGCCTCTTCAATAAATGGTGATGGGAAAACTGGATATCCATATGTAGAAGAATGAAACTAAACATGTACCTCTTGCTATATACCAAAATCAACTCAAAATAGATTAAAGACAGGGCCGGCCCGGTGGCACACTGCTACAGTGCGCCGCTTGGGAGCGCGGCGGCGCTCCCGCCGAGGGTTCGGATCCCACATACAGACCGGTTCCCGCTCACTGGCTGAGCGAGGTGCGGGCGCAGCACCAAGGGTTGCGATCCCGTTGCCAGTCCCGGTCCGGTATGGGCGCGACACTGAGGGTTGCGATCTGTTGCCGGACACGAAAAAAGGAAAAAAAAAAAATAGATTAAAGACTTAAAAACAAGACCCAAAACTATGAAAGTCCCAAAGGAAAACATAGGGGAAACACTTCAGGAAGTAGGACTGGTCAAAGATTTTATCAATAACACCCCAAAAGCACAGGCAACAACAACAAAAACAAATGGAATTATATCAAACTAAGAAGCTTCTGCCCAGCAAAGGAAGCAATTAACAGAGCAAAAAGACCACCTACAGAATGGGAGAAAATATCTGCAAACTATATATCCCACAAGGGATTAATATCCAGAATATACAAGAAACTCAAACAACTTAACAGTGAAAGAACAATTAACCGAATTTTGGAAGGGGCAACAGACACGTGAAAAAATGCTCAACATCACTAAGCAGCAGGGAAATGCAAATCAAAACCACATTGAGAGATCATCTCACACCAATTAGACTGGCCATTACCAAAAAGACAGAATAACAAACGCTGGCAAGGATGCAGAGAAAGGGGAACCCTCTAACATTGTTGGTGGGACTAGAAGTTAGTACAGCCATTATGGAAAACAGTATGGACACTTCTCAAACAACTACAGACAGAACTTTCATATATCTCCCTGCTGGGAATATACCCAAAGGAATGGAAATGATCATGTAGAAGGGATATCTGCACTCACATGTTTATCAGCTCTATTTACAATAGCTAAGAGTTGGAACCAACCTAAATGTTTATGGACGGATGATTGGATAAGGAAAACATGGTATATATACAAAATGGAATACTACTCTGCCATAAAACAGAATGAAAGCAACATGGATGAACTTAGAGAAAATTCTGTTAAGTGAAATAAGCCAAGCACAGAAAGAGAAATATAGCATGTATTCACTCATAAGTAGGAGCTAAAAGGAATAGAAATAAATAAATAAGGAAGGAAGGAAGAAACAAAAATCAAAATAATTTGTTGAACTTTCAAACGGACAGAACAGAACTGAAGTAACCAGATGAGGGAAAGCGGGAGGGGGAGGGGGTTAGAAAGAAATTGGTAAAGCGCCTCAAAAAATGATTACATTGTGTAATGATAAATACAGCAATTTTCCTGATTTGAGGATCACATATTGCACGCAGGGATTGATGTTCAACACTGTACCCCACAGACATATAAAATCAATTATATTTCAATTTAAAAAAATTTCAAAATGGAGACTAAATAAATACATTCCCAGATAAACAAGAAGTGACAGAATTTCTTACAAGCCTATCTGCCTTACAACAAATACAAAGGGAGGTTCTCCAGGTTGAAAGCAAGTGAGAACAGACATCATAATCAAATTATCAAAAACCAATGACAAAGAATACTGAAAGAGAAAAGAAACACATAATATTCAACGAAGCCCAAATATGTCTCTTAGCAGACTTCTCTGTCCAGAAGAGAATGGGATGATATATTCATAGTGCTGAAAGAAAAACCGTCAGCCAAGAATTCTGTATCCAGCAAAACTAACATTCAAATATGAAGGAGAAATACTTTCCCAGAGAAACAAAACTGAAGGGAATTCATCAACACTGGACCTGACTTACAAGAAATGTTAAAAAGAATTCTTTAATCTGAAAGACAATGCTAAGGAGCATCAAGAAAACATTTTAAGGTGCATAACTCATTAGTAAAGTAAGTTCACAAACAATCTCAGAATACTCCAATGTTGTAACGGTGGTGAATAAACCACTTATATCCTTAGTATGATTAAAGGGCAAACCTAATAAGACAATAACATATACAACAACCATATAAGAGACAGGCAATATTAAAAGGTGTAACATGAAACAACAAAATGTCAAAAAGTGTGTAGAATGACACCAAAGCACAGAGTCGGCTTTAGTTTTTTTCTTTTATCTTAGATATCAGAATTAAGTCATCATTAGTTTAAAATAATCTGTTATAACTATAACATGTTTCTGTTAGTCTCATGGTAACCATAACACAAAAACTTATAAGAAACATACTAACAACAAATAGTGAGAAATAAAAATATACTGCTAGAGAAAGCTACTCAATCATAAATGAAAACAGTAAGATGAGGGGAAAAAAAGAGATCTGCAAAACAACCAGAAAATAAATAAATAAAACGTTAGTAACAAGACCCTATATATTAATCATAACTCTAAATGTAAATGGATCAAATGCTCCAATTAAAAGACAGAGTGGATCAATGAATTATAAAGCAAAAATCAAAAATATCCTGCCTACAAGAAACTCACTTCCTCTATAAAGACACACATCAACTGAAAGTGAAAGACAGGAAAAAGATATTTCATGCAAATGCAAATCAAAAAAGAGCAGGAGTAGCTATATTTATATCAAATAAAATAGACTTCAAGCCAAGAAAAGTTTGAAAAGATAAGGTCATTATATCATGATAAAGGGATCAATTCAACAAGAGGATACAACAATTCTAAATATATATGCATCCAACATCAGAGCATCCAGATATACAAAGCAATTACAATTGGAGCTAACAGGAAAGGTCGACTCCAACACAATAATAGTTGTGGGCTATAAAATCCCACTTTCAACAAAGGACAGATTATCCAGACAGAAAGTTAACCAAGAAACATCAGAATGAATCTCTACTCTACGACGACTGAATCTAATGGACATTTACAGAACACTCATCCAACAGATGCAGAATACACATTCTTCTCAGCAGCACACAGAACATTCTCTAGAATTGTTTAGGTCACAAAACAAGTCTCAACATACTTTAAAAAACTGAAATCATATCAAATATCTTGTCTAACCACAATGGAATAAAACTAGAAATCAACAACAAAAGGGACACTGGAAATGGTACAAATACATGCAAGTTAAACAACATGATCCTAAACCACAAATGGGTCAAAGAAGAAATCTAAAAGGAAATTTAAAAATTCCTGAAGACAAGTGAAAATAAAAACACAACATATCAGAACCTATGGGATACAACAAAAGCAGTTCTAAGAGGAAATTTTTTAGCAATAAATGCCTACATCATAAAAGACTTCAAATAAACAACCTAATGTTACAACTCAAGGAACTAGATAAACAAGAATAAACCAAACCCAAAATTGGTAGAAGGAGAGAAATAAAGACAGAGCAGAAATAAATGAATTAGTGATTTAAAAAACAATACAAAAGATTGATGAAACAAAGAGTTGGTTTTTTGAAACAATAAACAAAATTGATAAACCTTTAGCTAAAATAATGAAGAAAAAAAGAGAAGACTCAAAATCAAAAATGAAAAAGACATTGCAACTGATATCACAGAAACACAAAGGAGCATAGGAGACTACTACAAACAACTATCAGAAAACCTAGAAGAAATGGATAAATTCCTGGACACATACAACTTATCAAAGGTGAATCATGAAGAATTAGAAAACCTAAACAGACCGATAATGAGTAATGAGGTGGAAACAGTAATAAAAAGCCTCCCAACAAAGAAAAGCCCGGGATGAGATGAGTTTACTGCTGAATTCTACCAATCACTTAAAAAAGAACTAATACCAATTCTTCTCAAACTCTTCCAAAAAATTAAAGAGGATGGAATACTTCTAAACTCATTCTATGAGGCCAGCATTACCCTCATACCAAAACCAAAAAAGATACAACAAAAAAAGTAAACTACAGACGAATATCCCTAGTGAACACAGATGTGAAGCTCCTTAACAAAATGCTAGGAAACAGAATCCAGCAACACATTAAAAAGGTTATTCACCATGATCAAGTAGGATTCAACCCAGTGATGCAAGGATGGCTCAACATACACAAATAAATAAATGTGATACATCACATCAACAGAATGAGGGAGAAAACCACATGATCGTTTAAATAGACACAGAAAAAGAATTTGATAAAACCTAACACCACTTTGTGATAAAAACAATCAACGGATTAGGTACAGAAGAAATGCACCTCAACACAATAAAGGCCGAATATGACAAACCCATAGCTAATATCATACTGGATGAACAAAAGTTGTAGGCTTTTCCTCTAAGATCTGGAACAAGACAAGGATGCCCACTTTCCCTACCCTTATTCAACATATTACTGGAAGTTCTAGCCAGGGCAATAAGGCAAGAGAAAGCAACAGAGGGCATCCAAATCAGAAAGGAGGAAGTCAAATTATCCCTATTTGCAGATGACATGGTCATATACATAGAAAACCCTAAAGACTCCACCAAAAAATTACTATAAGTAATAAATGAATTCAGTATAGAGGGAGAGTACAAAATCAACACACAAAAATCAACAGCCTTCCTATACATCAACAACAAAATAGACAAAGAAATCAAGAAAGTAATCCCATTCACAATAGCTAGGAAAAAATAAAATACCTAGGAGTAAATTTCATGAAGGAGATGAAAGATCTCTCCAAAGAAAACTATAAAACATTGGTGAAAAAAACTGAAGAGGACACAAAGAAATGGAAAGATATCCCATGTTCATGGGTTGGAATAATTTAATCATCAAAATGTCCATATTACTGAAAGTAACCTACACTTTCAATGCAATCCCTATGAAAATACAAATGACATTCTTCACAGAAATAGAAAAAAAGATCTTAAAATTTGTACAGAACGGGCCGGCCCATGGCTCACTCGGGAGAGTGCGGTGCTGATAACACCAAGGCCCCGGGTTCGGATCCTATATAGGGATGGCCGGTTCGCTCACTGGCTGAGCGTGGTACTGACAACACCAAGTCAAGGGTTAAGATCCCCTTACCGGTCATCTTTAAAAAAAAAAAAAAAAAAAATTTGTACAGAACCACAAAAGACCCCATATATCTAAAGCAATCTTGAACAAAAAGAACAAAGTTGGAGGCTTCACACTTCCTGACTTCAAAATATACTATAAAGCTACAGTAACATAAACAGAATGGGTACTGGAATAAAAATAGACAAATAGCCAAATGGAACAGAACAGAGAGCCCAGAAATAAATCCATGCACTTACAGCCAACAGATTTTCAACAATGGTGCCAAGAATATACGATGGGGAAAGGAGAGCCTCTTCGATAAATGGTGCTGGGATAAATAGATATACACATGTAGACGACTGAAACTAGACCCCTATCTGTCACTGATAAGGATTCAATTCTGTCACCCAAGTTTTATGTATTAGAAGTTTAATCTCCACTCTGACTGTTAAGAGGATGGGAAATTGTATTATGGTAATTCGGTGAGGCCTTGAAGAAAGTGATTAGATTCTGAGGACCAAGCCCTAATGAATGGATTAATAATGCTCATGGGTGAGGTTCTGAGGACTTCCAAAGGAGAGCAAATAAGAGTCTCTCTTTCTCTGATTCTGCCATCTTGCAATGTGTCACTGAAGCCACCACCATGGAAGACCTTCACCAGATACATCCCCTGGACTTTGGATTTCCTAGCCTCAGAAACTGTAAGCAATAAATTTTGTTTTCTTACAAATTACCCAATTTCAGGTATTTTGTTATAAGCAACAGAAATGGACTAATACATTGACCATACACAAAAATCATCCCGAAATGGATTAAAGATGTAAATTTAAGACCTGAAGCTATGAAACTAGTAGAAGAAAACATAAGGGAAATGCTATACAAAATAGGAGTGGGTAGCACTTTCTTGAACAGGACTACAAAGGGACAGGCAACTAAAGCAAAAACGCATAAGGGGCCTACAAACTAAAAAGCTTCTGCACAGCAAGGGGAACTATCGACGGAGACAACCTACAGAATGGGAGAAATTATTTGTAAACTATACATCAGATAAGGGGCTAATATGCAGAATATATAAGGAACTCAAACAACTCAAAAGAAAAAAAGACAATTAAAAAATGGGCAAAGGACTTGAACAGACATTTCTCAAAAGAGGACATGAATGGCCAACAGGCACATGAAAAAATGTTCAAAATCACTAATTATTAGGGAAATGAAAATTAAAACCACAATGAGATGTCATCTCACTCCAGTTAGAATGGCTATTACCAACAAGACAAAGAGTAACAAATGCTGGTGAGAAAAGGAACTCTCCTGCATTGCTGGTGGGAATGTAAATTGGTACAACCATTGTGGAAAACAGTATGGAGGTTCCTCAGAGAACTAAAAATAGATCTACTTTAAGACCCAGCTATCCTACTACTGGGTATATACCTAAAGGAAATGAAATCAATATATCAAAAAAACACCTGGACTCCCATGTTCATCACAGCACTATTCACAATAGCCAAGAGATGAAATCAACCTAAATGCCCATGGATAGATGAATGGATAAAAAAAAAATTGTGGAAACTGTGGTATATATACATAATGGAATACTATTCAGCTATAATAAAAAATGATATCCTATCATTTGCAACAACATGGATGGAACTGGAAACCATCATGTTTTTTTTTTTTTCCTTTTTGTCTTTTTTCATGACCGGCAACGGATCGCAACCCTCAGTGTCGCGCCCGTACCGGACCGGGACCGGCCACGGGGTCGCAACCCTCGGTGTTGCTCCCGCCCCTCGCTCAGCCAGTGAGCGGCCGGTCCGCATGCGGGATCTGAACCCTCAGTGGGAGCGCCACCGTGCTTCCCAAGTGGTGCACTATAGTAGTGCGCCACCGGGCCGGCCCAGAAACCATCATGTTAAGTGAAGTAAGTCAGGCACAGAAAGACAAATACCACATGATCTCACTCATATGTGGAATCTTAAAAAAAAAATGGTTCTCATAGAAGTAGAGAGTAGAATAATGGTTACCAGAGGCTGGGGATGGGAGTGGGGGAAAGAAGAAGTGGTAGACTAATGGGCACAAAACCCTAATGGGTATCTACCTTAAGTGAAGAATGTATTGAAACAACACACTCACTGTATCCCACAAATATGTACAAGTAAATACTAAAATAAAAAAATGAATAGGAAAAAAAAATTCATCTAAGACTAATCATTTTAGCTGATCCTACTCCCCAACCCCCACCCCGCACACACACACCCCTATACTCTGGGATGTCAGACAGCAATAAGTACCAAAGTAACAATTAAAAAATTTTCCATACTCCTGACGGAGATGCAGAGGAGGAATGGCGGGGAGGAGTATGCTCTTATATTACATTAAGAAGAGAATGAATATTTCTATCAACAGGCAACATGTAAGAATAATAAACAATACATGTTAAAGAAGTAAATAAATTTAGCATGTTAGCTTTTGAAGTCACAGAGGTTTAAACTGCCAAAGTACCCTTCAGTAAATATTTACTTACCTCTATGACAATATTCCTTAATTTACATTCATTTTTTTTGTTTATATTACCTAAGCCAGAAAGAACTTTCTTCATAGTTATTCTGATTGTAGGTTTTTACTCCAAAGTTGTAACAGAGAATATGAAGAAATCCTGTCTGCAATCCAAAAAGAAAAAAGAAAAAGCATCAGATTCATGTTCCTTAAAGTTAAAAAACTATAGCTGTTTAGTCCTTTTTTTTCTTGGTGGCTGGCCAGTACGGGGGATCCAAACCCTTGACTTCGATGTTACAACATCTCACTCTAACCAACTGAGCTAACTGGCCAGCTTGTTTAGTCTCTAAAACATACTTAACATGCTCTGTACATCAAAATAACTTCCTTATTAAAATCTCTCAATTTATATAAAGAAGAGCTACAAAACATTCAGGTTGGGGCATTACTTATGTATACAGAAGTATTACAATAGATTACTAATAGAACTTGAAAGGTCCTTTGTAACAGAAAATGAGAAACCCAATCACTACCCAGCAAAAAGACAGGCTTCAGCTTGCCAGAGTCAGTAAAAGTCATCAGAGCAGAAAGTATGCTCAAAGACAAAAAATCACTAGTAAGGAGAGAAAAATGAATGATTCTTTTTCAGAATTAATACATCTTTAAAAAATTCTAAATACCAGAAATATGTCCAAACAACTATCCAGTCATAAGACTTATGCAGAAATAATTAGTTTAATGGACACTCTTTAGTAACAACAAAAATTTTCATTACATAAATTACCACTGAGATGAAAGTAGGAACAAGTCTGTAAATGGTGCCACACGAAAATACTCTTATGGGTTAATCAGCATTCCCCTTGCATCAATGCCATGTTTAATAGATTTTTTGTCTCTTGAAATACTGGGAAATGGCATGGGAGAAATTTCAATTCTAATAATTTATCCAAATATCCCCTCAGTATTTATAGAAACCACCTATTCAGAATTTGATTATACTCATATGAAGGAGTCCTTTAGAAGCTTTACCTGAGTAAAAAGCAGATCCTCAATTAAGAATCCAAGATCTGAGGCAAGTTATTCTTAAGTAATATGTAAAGACCTGTCTCACTTCAAAAAGTTTCTCTTTGGGCCGGCCCGGTGGCGCACTGCTGCAGTGCGCCGCTTGGGAGCGCGGCGGCGCTCCCGCCAAGGGTTCGGATCCCACATACAGACCGGTTCCCACTCACTGGCTGAGCGAGGTGCGGGCGCAACACCGAGGGTTGCGATCCCGTTGCCGGTCCGGTCCGGTACGGGCACGACACTGAGGGTTGCAATCCGTTGCCGGACACGAAAAAAGACAAAAAGAAAAAAAAAAAAAGTTTCTCTTTGAATTACAGTAAAGTCAGAAAGTAGTTCTGTGTGCATTCTTAAGCGCATCCGGTATACTGTATATTTGAATCTAAAATAAAGAATAATATTGGAAATGTGGGTCTGGCAAGAGTCCAGAGGTATTTAAACACATTCTTGACACTTCATCAGTATCAGCTTAACTCATTACATGCCCCAGATCTCACAGGTTCACACAGGGTCATGCCAATAATGTAGCTATACTGGAATAATGCAGTTCACACACACTTGCTACAGAGAAGCCTTGTGCCAAGAAAAATGGAAAATAAAATTTTTGATGAACATTTATGTGTACTGAGCTTTTATTTAATTTCCTCAGTATTTATGTCTCTGACCTCACAATCCCTTCAAGTGCACTTACATTAAATGCTACTTCCTAGGGGAGAAAACAATACACAATAACAAACTTATAACAAAGCTTTTAGTCAAGATCTTTCAAGAGACCTGCAGCATTTCTGAATATAATCACAAAAAAGTTTTTACTACCAATATTACTGCATTCTCTCATTCATTCACTTACACATTCAATAACTATTTACTAAGCATCTCCCATCTAGTAGGCATTAGAGATACATCAGTGAAGAAAACAGACAAAAATTCCTGTCCTCACAAAACATTTCTAATATAGGGTATGAAGTACTAAGATTCACAAAAGTATCTGTTTAAAGAATATGTTCCTAGCCAGGACACAATGGCAAAAATAATACTAAGAAGGTATATCTATAAATCTATTGTAAATATACAGAAAGGGACCTATGGGAGCTCCAGAACACAAGGGATCTCTAGAATCTCTAGCCATTGCTACATCAACTAGCCCAGAAATGACACCTCCAACCTAATACATAATGTTACAATGCCCACATGAGACTATATAGAATGATGATAAACCCAATTAGCTATTGCTGCTAAAAATGAGTTTGACCACTGACTTTCCAGTTCAGTACGAGGCTTTTTATTTTTAATAAACTAAATAACTTATTTTTCTGCAACTTACTTTGCAAATTAGGCTTTCAAATTTTAGAAAAAGCAAACTGCTTTTTCTATCAACAGGCAACATGTAAGAATAATAATAACTGCTGTGGTTTCAATGTACCCCAAAGCTCATGTTGGGGAACTTAACTCCCAATATGGTGGTAGAAGGTGGGGCCAACATGTTGGGGCAAGGTGGGACCTTTTCCAAGAGGTGACTGGATCTCGAGGACTGTTCCCTCATGAATGGATTGATCCATTCATGGAGTAATGGGTTGATGGTTTAAAGGGTTGTCATGGGTGTGGTTCTGATGGGTTCATAAGGAGAGCAAGTAAGAAGCTTAGCTCTCTTGCTGTTGGGATTATCACCATGAGATAGCCCGCATTGCCATGGGACACTATACAGACCCCCCGCCAAGAAGAAGGCCCTCATCAGATGTGTGCCCTGGACTTCGCAGCCTCCAAAACTGTAAGAAATAAATTTCATTTCCTTATAAATTACCCAGTTTCAGGAAGTTTGTTATAAGCAACAGAAACAGACTAATACACAAACCTCTTATTCTTTTTTCAGTCCCAAGTTTCCAAGCTATTTTTCTTTCTGATTTTGTTGTCTTTTAAACATTTACACATCATGTATTTTATACATTTTGTTCAATTATACTAGTGTAGCAAAAATTGAATGATAATTGCCTGGCTTTAAGACATTTACCCTCCAACCCCTCCCTTATTCAGCTTTCTCTAATCCTCAGATATCTCAGTAATAATCAACAATAGCTCATTAGTGATTTCTTGTGGTGTTCTCTAGGATACAAACATACACAACCAATTTTCAAAATAATTTTCTCTGCCTCTGAATAACAATACAGGGTTACCTTCTGCCTTCATGCCAGCACTTCACAGTGATTCCTAATCTAGTTTGGGGATACAGGAAAAATGTCTCACAACAAAGTTGGTTTATTCAATTTATTATTTCTTTTTAAGTGAACAACATTCTGTTAATTCTTCTCCAACCTTTATCTGATCATTTCCTATCATTATAAGATTTCCTGCCCTAGATTTTCAGGTCCCTTGTCTAAACCTTAAGCCAATCAAAAACACACATTTTTAAATAATTTTATTGATCTTTAGAATTAAAGGCATGATTTTCCTAACAGTATAGTTCTATCGACCACCTTCCAAATAAAATACAAACTCTTAACTCTAGACTTAAAGGCCCTTTATACGTAGCCCCATTCTAATGAAGGCATACTTACTCTTCAGTTACATATCATCCTGCATCCTTTGATTCAGCCCTTTACTCTCTCTACATTTGGTTTACCCTTTACTACCCCTAACCCTGTGCAAGATATCACAAGTTTTCTTTCCCTGAATACTATTCAAGAATTTCCTTTCATATCATTCAGTATATAATTCAATGTGCATTTACTCTACAAAACATATTAAAGAAAGGTCTCTGTCCTCTAGTAATTTATAATCTGAAAGAGATAGCAACAAGGCCAGAGTCAAAAGAGACAGTTAAAAACATGTAAATGTAAATAATCCAAGAAACTTTATAGACAAAATTATTAGAATTAAAGAGAAGTCAGAGAAATTGCTGGATATTAAATACACTTAAAATAAACCGCATTCTTATATATTAGTAACAGTTTAAAAATATAATCTTTAAAATGTATTACTTATGACAGCAATTGAATGCAAAATATCTTTATAAAAAATACAAAACTATGTTGAAGTACATTTTAAAACATTATATAAATAGAATATATCACATTCACAGATACAGTGATCCAAGATTATAAAGATAGTGGAACTCTCTAAATTAATCTATAAATTTCTATGCCATTTAAATCAATACTCCAAAAAGAGCTTTTCATCAAACTGGACAAGCTAACTCTAAAATGAATATAAAAGAGTAAATTGTCAAGAACAGCTAATGTAATGCTGAAGAACAACAAAGTAGAAGGACTTCCTTATCAAAACTGTACTGCGTTAAATAATGTACCCTAAAATTCACATCCACCTGAAACCTATGAATGTGACCTTATTTGCAAATAGGGTCTTTGCAGTGTAATCAAGATGAGGTGATACTGGACTACGGTGGGCAGAAATCCAACATGACCGCTGTCCTCAGAAAAGCATGTGAAAATAATATGTAATCCTAAAAATGTTCATCTAACCCACAGAAGGGTGGGAAACACTAAACAGAGGAACAAAACACAGAGGAAACAAACAGAAAACAAAGCCACCATTAAATTCTTGTTAAAGACTCTAAATTGAGCACACACATTAACCTCAGCTCTGTCCTGAAACCCTACTAAAATGGTAATAAATTTTTTTTTTCAAAATGCATAAAACTTACCGTCTTATCCATTTTTAAGTGTATAGTTCAGTAGTGTTAACTACATTCAAATTGTTGTGCAACACAGCAAAGGAAACAATCAACAGACTGAAATGACAAACTACAGAGAGGGAAAAAATTTTTGCTAACTATGTATCCAACAACGGATTAACATCCATAATATACAAGGAACTCAAAAAATTACACAGTAAAATAACAAATAACCCAATTAAAAAATGGGCAAAGGAGCTGAATAGACATTTTTCAAAGGAAGACATAGAAATGGCCAAGAGGTACATGAAAAAATGCTCAACATCACTAGTCACCAGGGAAATGAAAATTAAAACCATACTGAGATATCATCCCACTCCAGTTAGACCGGTTATAATCAAAAAGACAGAGAATAACAAATGGTGGCAAGGATGAAGAGAGAAGGGAATGATCATACACTGTTGGTAGGACTGTAAATTAGTACAACCACTGTGGAAAACAGGATGGAGGATTCTCAAACAACTACAGATAGATCTTCCACACAATCCTTCAATCCCACATCCGGGTATATACCCAGAGTATTGGAAATCATCATGTTGAAGGGATACCTGCACTCCCATGTTCATCATAGCTCTGTTTATAATACCCAAGACATGGAGCCAGCCCAAATGTCCATCGATGGATGATTGGATATGGAAAATGTGATATATCTACACAATGGAATACTACTCTGCTATAAAAAAGAATGAAACACTGCCATTTGCAACAAGAGGGATGGACCTAGTGAGAATTATATTAAGTGAAACAAGTCAGGCACAGAAAGAGAAATATCACATGCTCTCACTTTTTTGTGAGAGCTAAAAATAAATAAATGCACAAACAACCTGGGGGGAGGAGGGAAGAAGACACAACAATTACAATTCCTTGAAGTTGATACGACAAGCAAACAGAAAGGAGATTTGTTGGGAGGGAGGGGGGAGAAGGAGGAGGGAGCGAGTTTTCGGAAATGGGCCGCAATAATCAACCACATTGTATATTGACAAAATAAAACAAATTTTTTTTAAAAAAAGAGTGGAGTGGGAAAAGGGGGATGGGGTGGGAGGTCGGGGATAATTGAGGGGATAATTGGATGGGGGATGCAGGGTATTATCACAATTTCTTTTTTTTTTTTCCCGACTGGTAAGGGGATTACAACCCTCCGCACGATGTCATCCACACCCACGCTCAGCCAGTGAGCACACCGGCCATCAATACATAGGATCCAAACCCATGGCCTCGGTGCTACCAGCAACGCACTCTCCCGAGTGAGCCACAGGGCCGGCCCTATAATCACAATTTCTGGGACTGGACATGCTGCCAGTTTGAATCTGGCCATCCCATCTTAAGCACAGGTGGTGACAATTTGCTTTGTACCCCATAAATATTCATAACCAATAAAAACAAAACATTTTTTTAAATTAAATAAATAAATGGTTGATTTTATATGTGAATTTCACCTCCATTTTTAAAGATTTTTTGAAAACCTGTGATAAGTCAATAAATGTGATACACCACATCCATAAAACCAAAGACAAAGACCATATGATCATTTCTATAGACACTGAAAAAGCATATGACAAAATTCAACATTCATTCAGGATAAAGACTCTCTACAAGGTAGGTATAGACAGAAAATATCTCAACATAATGAAAGCCATATATGATAAGCCCACTGCCAATATCATCCAGAATGGGGAAAAGCTGAAAGCTCTTTATTTAAAAACAGGAAAAAGACAAGGATGCCCACTCTCACAACTCCTACTCATCACAGTATTGGAAGTATTAGCCAGAGCAATCAGAGAAGAGAAGGAAAAAAAGGGCATCCACATTGGAAAAGATGAAATCAAATGTCCCTGTTTACAGATGATATGATCCCATATATCGAACAGCCTAAAGCCTCTACAAAAAACTCTTAAGGTTGATAAATGATTTCAGCAAAGCTGCAGGATACAAAGTCAACACACAAAAATCAGTAGCATTTCTATACTCCAACAGTGAACATGCAGAAAAAGAAATCAAGAAAGCTAGCCCATTTACAATAGCCACCAAAAAAATAAAATATTTATGAATAAAGCTAACCAAGGATGTGAAAAATCTCTACAATGAGAACAATAAACCACTGTTGAGAGAAATTAAAGAGAACACAAGAAGATGGAAAGATATCCCATGCTCTTGGATTGGAAAAATTAACATTGTGAAATGTCCATACTCCCCAAAGTGACCTACAAACTCAATACAATCCCCATCAAAATTCCGATGACACTTTTCTCTGAAATAGAAAAAACTATCCAGACATTTATATGGAATAACAGCAGACCACGAATAGCCAAAGCAATTCTGAGCAAAAAAAATAAAGCTGAGGGCATAACACAACCTGACCTTAAACTATAATACAAAGCTATAATAACCAAAAAAGCATGGTACTGGCATAAGAACAGACATATAGATCAATGGAACAGAATAGAGAATCCGGAAATCAACCCATACACCTACAGCCATCTGATCTTTGACAAAGGCACCAAGTCTACACACTGAGGAAGAGACTGCCTCTTCAGCAAAGAGTGCAGGGAAAACTGGATATCCATATGCAGGAGAATGAAACTGGACCCATACCTCTCACCATATGCCAAAATCAACTCAAAAAGGATTAAAGAATTAAATATACATCCCAAAACAATACAACTCCTTAAAGAAAACACAGGGGAAACATTCCAGGAAGTAGGATTGGGTACAGACTTCATGAATATGACTCCAAAAGCACAGGCAACTAAAGGAAAAATAAACAAATGGGATTATATCAAACTAAAAAGCTTCTGCACAGCAAAAGAAACAATTAACAGAGTGAAAAGACAACCAACAGAGTGGGAGAAAATATTTGCAAAATATACATCTGACAAAAGATTAATATCCAGAATAAACAAGGAACTCAAACAACTTTACAGCAAAAAACCAAGTAACCCAATTTAAAAATGGGCAAAGGAACTAAAAAGGCATTTCTCAAAGGAAGATATACGAACGGCCAAAAGACACACGAAAAAATGCTCAACATCACCCCGCACTTGGGAAATGCAAATCAAAACCACACTGAGATACCATCTCACTCCAGTTAGGATGGCTAATATCCAAAAGACTGAGAATGTTAAATGCTGGCAAGGTTGCAGAAAAAAAAGAACCCTCCTACACTGTTGGTGGGACTGCAAAATGGTGCAGACTTTATGGAAAATGGTATTGAGGTTCCTCAGACAATTACAGATAGATCTACCATATGACCCAGCTATTCCATTGCTGGGAATATAACCAGAGAATGGAAATCATCATGTCGAATGGATACCTGTACTCCAACGTTTACTGCAGCACTATTTACAATAGCCAAGAATTGGAACCAGCCCGAAAGTCCATCATCAGATGAGTGGATACAGAAATTGTGGTATATCTAACACAATGGAATTCTACTCTGCTATAAAAAAGAATGAAATACTACCATTCACAGCAACATGGATGGACTTAGAAAAAACTACATTAAGTGAAATAAGTCAGGCACAGAAAGAAAAACACCACATGTTCTCACTTATTTGTGGGGGCTAAAAATAAATAAATAAATAAATACACAAGCAAATGGAGGGGCGGGGAAGAAGACACAACAATCACAATTCCTTCAACTTGTTAAGACAGTGAACAGATATAATGTTGATGGGCGGGAGGGGGGAGAGGGAGTGGGGAGGGAGTAATTGGTAAAGGGACATGAAAATCAACTACACTGTATATTGATAAAGTAAAAAATAAATAAATAAATAATAATTAAAAAATTTTTTTTAAACTTGTGCATAAATGTTTATAACAGCTTCATAATAGCAGAGGCAACAACCCAAATGTCCATCAAGTGATTCATGAATAAATAAAATGTCCTATACCCATACCATGGAATATTATAACAGATAAATATATAGAGAAAGAAAGCAGATTAGGTGCTGGTAAGAGCAAGAAATGAGGAGTGACTGTAATATGTATGAGATTTCCTTTAAGGGTTTTTAAATGTTTTGAAACTAGATAAATGTGATGGTTGCACAACATTGTGAATATACTAAATGCCACTGAATTGTACACTTTAGCTCTAAAATGGTTAATTTATGTTAAGTAAATTTTGCCTAAATAAATATGAAAGATAATCTTGTAGAAGAAAAAGAATGAATATGGCATCCAATTTATCTGTAGTCACATCAGAAGCTACAAAACAATTTAACTGATGCTTTCAAAATACTCAGAGAAAGTTTTTTCCAACCCAAAATTTTATATCTAGTCAAAGTATGAATTAAGTGTGATGGTAGGATAAAAATATGTTTAGACATGCAAAGTCTTTAAACAATTTACATCCCATGCAACTATTCTCAGGAAGCTACTAGAGGATATGCCCCACAAAAATGAGGGAGTAAAACCAGAAAAAGAAAGACATAGGACTCAAAAAACAGAGATCCAATCTAAGATAGAGCTGAAGGGAATTACCAAGTCAATGGAGGAGCAAAATCAGAAAACAACAACTCTACAACATACCTGGACAGGAACCTGTCCAGATTAGAGCATATTGGACACTATGGCAGTGATTTCTTCAACCAACTGAAACTGATAAAATAACTAATATATTCTAACATATTGAAAGGAAATTTACATAATTCGGATAAATAATACTAATCACACATAATACTAAGTGATAGGGAACACCAATATAATTACTAACTCCACAGAAAGCAAAATATTGTGCAGGAAAAAAAGTGATCACAGTACCTTTTATGGTTAAACTATGAATAGTATTTATATAAACACTACAGTGTGAATATTAAATATTAATCTACCCAAAACTATGGTATAACTATACAGAAATGAAGGCATGACAGGAAGTGGGCATATGTGTACTGGGGATACGTATAGGGAAGAAGAAAAGGAACTAAATTCATCTTCTAAAGTGAGAAGTCAATAGATAATATCTAAAAGTAAAAAAATCAAGAAGCAGCAAGAACACTATTTACAGATATGGAGGTAAATACCAAAATAATCACCTAAAATAACTAAAAGTAGCTATTAGGTGAGCTAAAAGCGGGGAGAGGGGTACCACTGATTTTGTAACAAGAATTATACACTTATTTTCTCTTTAAATAACTTACACATATACACTGATAAAAAATACAAATTACACATAATAAGTAAACAAAAAGTAAGCTACACACATTAAAAACTAATAGCAACAGCCTGAGCTGAAAAATTAACAAACAAAAAAAATTGATATTTGTTATAAGTATTAATATTCTAATGGCTACATAACGAGCCTCACTGCAGCAAACAACATGACCAAGTCTGGCCAAGCTTTCTATACACTGTAGGTATTTAGTTTAAAAGTATATAACTCACTTAAAATTTAATGGAACATGCCATTAAAAATATTCCAATGAGTCATTTTCAAAGCTCAAATGATTTTGAGTTTGAAATGAAAGTAGATTCCCTTAAGTGAATTACACTCTCTCTAATACACAAAGCAGTGGGTAGAAGTGGTCATGGAAAGTAATTACATGCCTTCTAGCCATAACAAGTAGAAAACTGAATTTTACTCCCAGAGGAACAATTCATTTATGTGCCATGCGATTGGATTTTACAACAGAGAGAAATGTACAAACTATTAAACATTATGTTTCAAAGATTTGGCTACAAAATGATAAACTTAAATAGGCAAAGGAGAAGAAAAGAATTGTAATAAATATTAAGCACTCCAGACCTCATTCAGAAGCTTTGTGCCTCTACAGAGCAGTAACTAAATCTAGCTGTATCTTGAATGAATTACTCAAAGGATTTCAGGGACCAATTGGCCATTTTCTTTGTGTAAATAAAAGTTTCACAATGAAGTAAAACTCTACACTGAAGATAAATTCTAGAGGAAACTAAAGATTGAAATGATAGATAAACATGAGCCAGAACACACAGTCCAACTAATCAAAATATAATTTTGATTAAGAATCCAAACTTTGAGGAGAAAGAGGTAAAGAACTAAGTAAACAAACTACTACCAGAGACTTTTGCTATAAAAAAATACACACATGGACACACATACACTCTTGATTATGATCCAGGGCTTCTTTAAATTGAGGGTTGGAATTTTTCTTGAAGGAACCTTTGAGACCATGTTGTCACACACTCTCATTTTACAAATGTTGACAGTGATTTTCAGAAAAGGGTCTCACAACAAACCACAATAGTGAGTAGCTCCTTGTGTAATTACAAGAATCTCAAATAGCAAAGAAATTCTCTATTTTCTACTTACAAAGGTAAGTATATGCAAACACTATTTTTAAATTAAATAAAAGCTCCAAATAGAAGAATTTTCTGCCTGTCATTAAACAAGGAAGTTCCACTAAACAAAACATCACTATGTTCCAATTACTCCACTTAATTTTTTCCTATGCACCTATACAAGCTAAGCACTAAAACATTATTTCTGACCATTTCATTGATTTTACAACACCTCCATCAAGCTTCTAAAACTGTTGTGTGGCATACATTTACTTTAAAATAGAAGCTAATTCTGTTTAACTTGCTTTAGAGTATTTTTTGGTTTGAGGTTTTCTAGAAATTCATAAAGCCATCTTAAAAGGACTGGAGACATCTTGATGTCAAGTCATCTATGTCTGATATCCAGTTTTTGTGTACTTTCTCTTCCTGTAGCAGTAGCCATTTGAATTCCACATATTTTAGGAATTTATTTTTATAGTTCTTTACTTTTCCAGAGGGACAAAGACTCTGAGGACTGAGTGGTCTCCCTGGTAAGATTTTATGTAATCATTCTAGTATAAGAAAGTATTATTATCTACCCAAGGGATAAGCATGTACAGTCATAGCACAAACAGGGTCAGAGTATATTGACATGAACTAATGGTATGGTAAGAGGAGATGGAACAGGATGAGAAGGGTGAGCACCTAGGGAAAGAGTCCCAAAATGAAGATTCAGAACATGAGAAGGGAGAAGAGGACATCCTCACAATGGAGAGGGTAGCAGAGGAGATGGGAGATTGGTAACATACAGGGAGGTCTGATTAAATTACAAATATGTTAAGGATAACTGAAGCCAAGTTTTTTGTTATTGGAAAAGAGAATTAGAAATATGGAAAGGGAGTAAACTAGGATGAACATTTTGTTGTTGGATTGAAATAGAAGGTGTCATGGTTTTCTGTATTTTAGAGACAGACAGATTGGTAAATACATAATAGATGATACAGACAAATGTGACAGAAATATGAGTGTATTTATGTATGTATGCATATGCTCTTTCCACTGAGAGGGACCAAGAGCTGTGACACCCAAAAGTAATAGCATATTTAGTGTCCAGATCTTAGTTTCTAGGTAAGATTTACCACTAAAAGGAAGGAGGGCTCCTGAGAGAAACAGCTAATTCCATAGCTTGAGCAGAAAAACACAAAATGAGCCTGGAATATTTTATTGTGCCAGAAAGGAAGGAAGCACTCAAAATGATGGAAACATGTAAAAATACAAAGAAGTCCAGTGACACCAGCAAGAGGGCAGACTATGAGATCCCAGCCCTCATCCCTCCACAAAAGCAATGATTTAAAAATAATATACAGAAAAAAATAGCTCTGAGAGAGCTCCAAAGTTCAATTAAGAAGCCAAAGCATCCCACTGGAAAACAAAAACTGAGAATAACCATAAAGAAAACAATAGGAAGGAGAGTTTCATTTTACCTGAATCACCCCATCCTACAGGCCAGGACAGCTCAATACCTAGAGATATCCCCTCAGTCACAAGTTCCAAAGTGATGGAAAAGGAGAACAGGAAAATCCCAGAAGCCTTCACCACTGAGAATCACTGCAGTCTTCACAGCAGAGGACCCTAGCAGTCTTTGCCAAGGTGGACCCCAGCTGCTGGAGCCACCTGGAGCCCACACAGCTGCATCTCCCTGGAGCATGAGATACTGTTTCCTTCCCTAACTGATGACAACACAAGCCCCATGGAGCTGATGCCACCTTATACTCCCAACCCCAGCACCCACATGCAACCCTAGAATCAGGATCCCTGCAAATATCCAGAACCAGCACCACCCCGCACACCACCTAGCAAGCACCATTGCAGACACCCACAAGTGAAGGCCTTTCCCCACTGAAGCCAGTCCATAAAGTCTGTAAGAGGTACTTCTTCAAATGCAAAACAACAAGGAACATAAAAATCAAGGAAATGTGTCACCACCCAAGGAAAACAATAAATTTCCAGAAACTGATCCCCCAGAAATGGAGATCTACAAATTACCTGACAAAGAATTCAAAATAATTGTTTTAAAGAAGCTTAGGAAGCTACAAAAAAACATTGTTAAACTAACAAAATCTCAAAAACAATACATAAACAAATTGAGAAGTTCAAGAAAGAGATAGAAATCATAAAAAAAAAAAAACCAACAAATTCTGGAGGTGAAGAACAAAATGACTGATATGGAAAATGCAATAGAGATCTTAAATGGGGCCAAGCCTGTGGCGCACTCGGGAGAGTGCGGTGCTGGGAGCACAGCAGCACTCCCGCCGTGGGTTCGGATCCTATATAGGGATGACCGGTGCGCTCACAGCGCTCACTGGCTGAGCGCGGTGCGGCCGGTCTCAAAAAGGATTAAAAAAAAAAAAAAAGTGAAATATATAGGAGAATTTTGAAATAAATAAATGGGGTCACATGCAAATATTATTATCAGTGTTATTTCTCAGCAGAAACACGGAAGGCCAAAAGAGAGTGGGATAATACATTCAAAGTACTGAAAGAAAAACTGCCAACCAAAAATATTATACATGGCAAAACTATCCTTTAAAAATGAAAGACAGATGGTTTTTCCCAGACAAACAAAAACTGAGGGAGTCTGTCACCATTAAACTTGACTTACAAGAAATGTTTAAAGAAATTCTTCAGATTGAAATGAAAACATTCTAAATAGCAACACAAAGCTTATGAAAGCATATATCTCACTGATATTAAAGGAAATACATACACAAATACAGAATAATGTAACCCTGCTATAGTTGTGCACAGATTACCTTTAGCCCTAACATAAAAGTTAAACGACAACAATATTAAGAATAACTATAACCACAAAAATTTACTAATGTATACACAGTATAAAAAGTACACTCTGACTTCAAACACAAACTGTGGATGGAAGAGAGAAAAAGTGTAGTTTTTGTATAAGATTGAAATTAAGTTGTTAACAACATAAAAATAGATGGATATAACTACAAGATATTTTAGGCATACCTATTGTAAGCACAAAGAAAACACCTATATAGGTACACAAAAGATGAAAAGAAAAGAAATAAGCAAATCCCTTTAAACCTTTAAATAACAAAGGATGACAGCAAGACAAGAACAAAACAAAACAACTGCACAACAGGCAGAAAACAACAAAATGGCAATATTAAGACCTCACCTATTAATAATTACCTTAAATGTAAATGGATAAACTTCTCAATCACAAGTGGTTTAATGGATTAAAAATAAACAAGATCCAGTGATATGCTGTCTAAAAGAGATTCACTTTAGATTTAAGGACACACATAGTATAAGAGTGAAGAGACAAAAAAAAGTTATTCCACACAAATGGTAACCGAAAGAAAGCAGGGGTGGCCATGCACTTATGTGTAGCTTAAGGATGGGAATATATTCTGAGAAATGCATTGTTAGGCGATTTTGTTGTTGTGCGAACATCAGAGTGTACCTACACAATCCTAGGTGGTATAGTGTATTTACATACCCAGGCATGCTCTATTTTTCAAAGTCTACATGTTACTGTACTCCATAATCTAGGCAATTATAACACAATGGTGAATATTTGTTTATCTAAACACATCTAAACATAGAAAAGGTACAGTAAAAACACAGTATTTTAATCTTATGGGACCATCATAGTGTATGTGATCAATCATTGAACAAAACATCATTATGCAGTGCATGACTATACTTATATCCGACAAAATAAGACTTTTTTTTTTTAAAGACCAGTAAGGGGATCTTAACCCTTGGCTTGTTGTTGTCAGCACCACACTCAGCCAGTGAGCTAACCGGCCATCCCTATATAAGATCCAAACCCATGGCCTTGGTGTTATCAGCACCGCATTCTCCTAAGTGAGCCACGAGCCAGCCCTAAAATAAGACTTTAAGTTAAAAACTGTCACCAGAGAGAAAGAAGGTCATTACATAATGATAAAAGGGTGAATTCAACAGGAATATATAACAATTGTTAATATATATGTACCCAATATCATAGCACTTAATATATAAGGAATATATTGACAGATCTGAGGGGAGAAATTGTCAGCAATACAATAATAGTCGGAGACTTCAATAACCCACTTTCAATAATTGATAGACTATCAATAAAGAAACAGCTGACATAAACAACCCTATAGACCCAATGGAACTAACAGACATATAAAGAACTTTCCATTTACCAGAAAAAGAATACACATTCTACTCCACGCACACAAAACATTCTCCAGGGTAGATCATATATTAGGTCACAAAACAAGTATTAACAAATTTTAACAAGATTGAAACCATACTCGGTAAATTTTCTAAGCACAATAGAAGGACACTAGAAATCAATAACAGTAAAAAAACGGGAAAATTCACAAATACATAGAAACTGAACAACATATGCTCTAACAACCACTGGTTCAAAGAGGATATCAAAAGCTATTTTTAAAATATCTTGAGACAAATGAGAAAAATACAACCTATAAAAACATATGGGATGCTGCCAAAGTTTATAGCAATAAACACCTACATTAAAAGAGAAGAAATATCTCAAATAAATAACCTAACTTTATACCTCAAGGAATCAGAAAAAGAACAAGCTGAACGCAGATTAGCAGAGGGAAGGAAATAATAAATCAGAGGAGAAATAAATGAAATAGAGAATAGAAAAATAAGAAAAAAAATCAATAAAACTAAGAATTGTTTTTTAACATGAACAAAATTGACAAACTCTTAGCTAAACTAAGAAAAGAAGAGACAATACTTGAATAAAATCAGAAATGAAAGAGGAGACATTACAACAGATGCTTCAAAAATAAAAATATATATATGAAGGACTATTATGAACAATTATACACCAACAAACTGACTAGAAGAAATAGAAAGCCTGAATAGACCAATAATGAATAGAGAGATCGAATCAGTAATCAAAACCTCCCCAGAAAAAAAAGCCTAGCACTAGATGTCTTTGTTGGTGTATTCTACAAAACACACAAAGAATTAATTTCAATCATTCTCAAAGTTTTCCAAAAAATAAAAGAAGAGGGAATACTTCCGAATTCATTTATGAGGTCAGCATTACCCTGATATGAAAGCCAGACAAGGACACCACAAGAAAAGAAAACTACAGGCCAATATCCCTGATGAATATAGATGCAAAAATCCTCAACAAAATAATAGCAAACTAAATCCAACAGGATATTAAAAGGATCATGCTCCACAACCCAGTGGGATTTATCCCTGGAATGCAAGGGTCGTTTAACATACACAAATCAATGTAATATACCACACTAACAAAATAAAAGATACAGAGGGGGGAAAAAAATAATAATAAAAGATAAAAACCACATAATCATCTCAATAGATGCAGAAAAAGCATTTCACATAATGCAACATCCATAAATGATGCACACTCTCAGCAAATAGGTATTCAAGGAGCTTACTTCAACACAAATGGACATAAATGAAAATCCCAAAATCCCACAGTTAGCATCATAATCAGTAAGAAGAAACTGAAAGTTTTTCCTCCAAGATTCTGAACAAGGCAAAAAAGGCCACTCTCATCACTTCTATTCAACATAGTACTAGAAGTCATAGCAAGAGCAGTTAGGCAAGAATAAGAAGGAAAAGAAAGGCATCCCAATCAGAAGGAAGAGTAAAATTGTCTCTGCTTGCAGACGACATGTTCACATATATAGAAAACCCAGAAACTAAAAAAAATGCTAGAACTAATAAATTTAGTAAAGTTATAAGATATAAAATCAATTTATAAAACTCGGTAGCATTTCTATACACTAACAACAAACTATACAAAAAGGAAATTTTAAAAATTATATACTTGTATTGAAATATAACTGCACTCCATAAATATGTACAATCAATACATTTCTATAAAAAAGTAATTCTAAAAAATAGCTACAAAATCATTAATCTCATGAATGTACCATTTGGAAAGTGAAAAAAATCCCATTCACAATAACAATGAAAAGAATAAAATACATCGGAATAAACTTAACCAGAGGTAAAAGACTTCTACTCTGAAAATTATAAAACATTGATGAAGGAAATTAAACACACAAATAAATGGAAAGATCTGTGTTCATGGATTAGAAGAAATAATACTGTTAAAATGTCCATACTACCCAAAGTGATCTATAGATTCAGTACAATCCTATCAAAACCCCAATGGCATTCTTTACAGATAGAAAAAAATCCTAAAAGTCATATGAAACCATAAAAGACCCCAAATAGCCAAAACAATCTTGAGCAAGAAGAACAAAGCTGGATGTATCACACATCCTCATTTCAAAATATATTACAAAGCTATAGTAATCAAAACAGTATGATACTAGAATAAAAAGAGACATATAGACCAATGGAGCAGAACAGAAGAGCCAGAAATAAATCTACACATTCACGGGCAACTGATCTTCAATATGAGTGTCAAGAACACATGAGAGGGGAATGGACCATCTCTTCAATAAATGATGTTGGGAAAACTGGATATCAACATGCAAAGTAATGAAATTTGACCCCTACCTTACACCATACACAAAAATCAACTCAAAATAAATTAAAGACTTAAAACTTAATATCTGAAACTGAAAAACTCCTAAAGGAAAACATAGGAGAAAAGCTTCTTGACAGTGGTCTTTGCAATGATGTTTTTAATGTTATTCCAATAGCACAGGCACCAAAAACTAAAATAGACAAATGGAATTACATCAAACCAAAAAGTTTCTGCACATCAAAGAAAACCATCAACAGACTGAAAAGGCAACCTACAGAATGGGAAAATAAATATTTGCAAACCATGTATGTGATAAGGGGTTAATCTCCAAAATATACAAGGGACTCATACGACTCAATAGTAAATAATAATAATAATAACTGAATTAAAAGTAAATGAGTAAATGACATGAATAGACATTTCTCCAAAGAAGATACACAAATGGCCAAGTGGTATATAAACATATACAACATCACTAATTATCAGGAAATGCAAATCAAAACCACAATGAGATATCTCACATCTGTTAGGATGGATATTATCAAAAAGCCAAAATATAATGTGTTGGCAAGGATATGGGGGAAAGAGAACCCTGGTACAATATTGGTTTGAATGTAAATTTGTACACACATTATGGAAAATAATAGGGAGGTTTGTCAAAAAATTAAAAATAGAACTAACATATGATCCAGCAATCCCACTTCTGGATATATATCTAAAGGAAATAAAATCATTATCTTGAAGAGATATCTGCAATTCCATGTTCACTGAGCATTATTTACGATAGCCAAGAAATGGAATCAATGTAAGTGTCCATCAACAGATAAATATATATATAGTATATATACATATATATATACATAGTATATATATATATAGTATATATATAGTATATATAGTATGTATATATACATAATGGAATACTATTTAGCCTTAAAAAGAAAGGAAATCCTGTCATTTGTGACAACAGAGATGTAATTGAAGAATATTATGCTAAGTAAAATAAGCCAGGCACAGAAAGACAAATACTGCGTGATCTCACTTATACTCATATGTGTATTCTGAAAAAGTTAAATTTATAGAAGCAGAGAGTACAATAGTGGTTGCCAGAGGCTTAGGTGGACGGGGCATAGAAAGATGTCAGTCAAAGGGTAGAGAATTTCAGTGAGGCGGTATGAGTAAGTTCTGGACACTTATTGTACAGCATGGTGACTATAGTTAAGGTATTATATACTTCAAAATTGCAAAGAAAGTAGATCTTAAATGTTTCTCCACAAAAAAAAGGGTAACTGTGAGGTGATGGATATGTAAATTAGCTTGACTAGGGTAATCTTTTCAGAATGTTATGTATGTGTGTGTGTATATGAAAACATCATGTTACATGCAATAAATATATACAATTTTTGTCAATTACACCTCAATAAAGCTGGAAAAAAACAGGAAAAAAGAATATGGATGGTAAATGTGGGATGAGAAATTAGATTTTTCCATAATCTTAAAGTAGCACTCCATAAAATACTTATGAATAACAAAAAGAAAAATGCATAGTTTACACTGGAAAAACCTGGAAGACATAATCATAATCAAGAGATTAAAGTTAGTACCACCAGTAATAGGATAAATTAATCCTGTATGCCAGCCACCCAACAGGAAGCCACGAGGAGAACACAGAACCTCTTCTGTAATTTTCTGGCCCCAAATTCATAATCTATTCTAATCATGAGGAAACTTCAGATAAATCCAGATTAAGTCATGCCCTACAAAATGAGTAATCTGTAATCTTCAAAACTGCCAAAGTCATGAATATCAAGGCAAGAATGAGGAAGTGTTTCAGATTGAAGGAGACTAAAGACTGTGTAATCCTAGACTGAATCTGTTTTCTATATAGGGCATTACTGGAAAACTTGAATGGAGTCTTTGGGCAATGGATATACAGGAATTCATTGTACTATTCTTGTAACTTTCTGTAAATATGAATTTGTTTTTAAAATTTTGAAGCCTAGAAGAGTGCTTGGCACATAATAGACAATATATAAATATTTACTGAATTAAGTTCTACATTATAACAGAATTCGTAAAAAAAAAAGTAAGACCACTCTCACAAGCAGGTGCAATTTATGGAACCCTGGAAACATTCTCCCTAAAATCCAACTATATCTCTGTTCTTAATCCCCTCTGTGATAGTAAAGACTGAAGTAGAAATAGTCACTCAAATAGGGGAGAAAGAATAGAAAAGGGAGATAAAGTGGAAAAGCAAAAAACTATAAATTTAGGAATTTTGATGAGATCCAATCCAGGAAGCAGGCCTTACCCTATCAAATTTCTTATACCTCCAAATCCCAATATACAAGAATACAAGGGTACTTCAAAAAGTTCATGAAAAAACAGAATTAAAAGATAATACAAATCTTTTCATGAACATTTTGAAGACCCCTTGTACTGAGTCAGTAACATGATTAACTGCTATCAATACTGTCAGTAGGGAAATAAATTCAATTTTTCTTTCTTTCATTGTGTAACATGAAATATGGAGAAAATACTATCAAAATGGTAAAATAAAAGGAAAAGCAAGTACATTTTAAGAAATAACCCACATCACTTTTTCAAATGCTCTCTCTAGTAAAGAATAAAGGAAGCAAAATATTTCAAAGATTAGCTAAGTAAGCAGAACTGATCTCAAATATAATCTCCAAAAGGTTGCATGAAGTAGCAATGATTCTTCCTGAAACTTGATATAGCACATGCTATGGTTTGAATGTGGTTTCCAAAACTCATGTTAAAATTAAATGACCATTGTAACAATATTAAGAGCTGGGACCTTTAGGTGTCCCTGTCTGAGGGCTTTATGGAATGCAGAACTTAAGAGAAATGAACTAGGATATCTGACGAAAGAAATATCTAAGCATCAAAGCATTCAGGTACCTGCATGGTTACTTTTAACCACAAAGAGTGAGATGTGAGAGCAAAGAAGTAAGTTAAAGCCAGAATTTAGGGTGGTCATTTTGAAAAGTTGGTTAGAGCATGGTGCTGAAAACACCAAGGTCCAGGGTTCTATCCCTGTACCAGCCAGCTGCCAAAAGAAAAAAAAGAAAGAGAGAGAGAGTTTATAATTAAAAGGGAAACAGAACAGAAAGATTTAGAAAAGTCACAGCCTGGCCATGTAAAGAATGAAAAACTGCATACTGGGGAAAATACCAAGGTTGTGGCCAAGTGACCATTTGCTGAAGAGATAACCATGGATAGAAGGGAGCCAGATTCTATTCATTAAGACAATGGGAGAAAAATCCCAAAGGCATTTCAGAGATCTTCAAGGATACCCCCACCCCCATCACAGGCCCAGAGCTCCAGAAGAGCAGAATGGTTTCAAGGGATGGGCCCCGGACACCCTCTACAGGCTCAGTGCCCCAGGCCACTTCGGGTCTCTACTCCTGCATTCTGACACATTCCTTGGCTGCCCCAGCCATGGCTTAGCAGCCTTGGGTGCAATTCAACCTAGGTATAAGATGTAAACCTTGCTAGTGTCCACATGTTGTTAATTCTCCAGCTCAAAGGATGCCAAGAGTTGTGGGAGCATGGCTTCCTTCACCTAAATTTCAAAGGATGTTGCAGATAGCCAAGGGAGCAGAGTCACCACAGACAGCCTCCACTATGGCAATGCTGAGCAGAAATATGGGGTCAGAGCTGCCATGGAAAGTTCCCACTAGAGCAATGACTAGTGGAGCGGGAGTGGGGCAGCCTCCAAGATCACATAACTGTAGGGTCACCAGCACACAACTCCAACCTAAGAGAGCCAAAGCATGAACTGTGCCCAACAAAGCCATAAGGGCAGCAATGCCCAAGGCTTTAGGGGCTGCTACGGGTCAAATGTGTCCCCAAAAGTTTATGTATTGGAAACTTCATCTCCAGCATAACAGTGTTAAGAAATTGTAAAACCCAATTATTTGAAAGGTGGGGCCTATAAGAGATGATTAGATTGTGAGGACTATGTGCTTGTGAATGGATTGATCCATTCACGGAGTAATGGGCATGTTTCTGATGGTTTTAAAAGCACAGCAAGTGAGAAGGTTAACTTTCTCTCTTGCTCAGCCCATTCTCGCCATGTGATAACTAGAGTTGCTGTAGAAGGCCTTCACCAGATGTGTTCCTGAACCTTGAACTTCCCAGTCCCCAAGCTGGAAGAAATAAATTTCATTTCTTTATAAATTACCCAGTTTTGGGTATTCTGTTATAAGCAACAGAAATGAATGAATACAGGGGCCCAACCTCTCCAGTGTGTGCAGGTTGCAGGACACAGAGTCAAAGGAGATTATTCTCCAACTTTAAAACTTAAAGTTGTTTTCCCTGTTGGGTTTTGGAGTTACTGGGTACCAAGTACTCCTCCTTTCTTGCCTTTTTCTCCCTTTTGGAATGGGAATGTCCATCCTATGCCTGTCCCACCAGGCATAGATAACTTGTTTTTTGAAAATAGATAACTTGTTTTGATTTCACAGACTCTCAGTTAGAGGGAGTTTTCCTCAGGGATAAGTTGTGGCTTGAGTCTCACCCATATCTGATATAGATGACACTCGAGACTTTAAACTTTTGAGTTGATGCTAAAACAATTTAAGACTTTTGAGGCTCTTGAGATGGGATAAATGTATTTTTTATGTGTGAAGGACATGAGTTTTGGGGGGCCAAGGGTAGAATGCTATGGATTGAAGTTCACCTCCAAAACTCATGTGGAAATTTAATTTTCATTGTAACAGTATTAAGAGGTGGGAGTATTAAGAGGTGATTAGGTCATGAGGGCTCTGCCCTCATGAATTGATTAGTGTCATTATCATGAGAGTGGGTTAGTTATTGTTACTATTATAAAAGCCAGTTGAGTCCAATTTCCTCTGTCTCATTCGTGCTCACCTGTCCTTCTGCCATGTTATAACACAGCAAGATAGCCCTCACAAGATGCAGCCCCTTGATCTTGGACTTCCCAGCCTCCAAAACTATGAGGTAAATAAACTTCTACTGTTTATAATTTACGCAGCCTGTGGTATTCTACTATAGCAGTAGAAAACAGACTAAGACAGCATATTTTCAAACACCTGGAGAATAAATGCAGAGATTTCACTCACCATTTGGGGGAGCCTCATTAGCATATCTTTACAACGCAGTGCACATGTAGATGCTCTTTGAAAATCCCCTTGAGCAATTGCCTGAGAGAAAGAACATCAATTGGTTAAAAAGAAATGATAAGGTATTTGTTTCTAAGTCAATTTTTAGCATATTTTAGCTAGTGTTGAAGAGTCTTATTTTGTTTTCTAATCTTTCTAGCAATGCTAGTTGGTTAAGCTAAACATAACAGCCATCTCAAAATACAGAGGAATAAGTGGTGAAAATCTTTGGTAACAGAGTTGATAGTGAATGAGTAGGAGTCACTTACTTTTTCTAGGAATGCAGAAACTGGTATTCTACCTCATAAACTGTAAGTCAGCATACAAACATGTGAACATATTTGGCAGTCAAAACTATCACCAGTGCCAAGAATTGTAATAAAGGAGGTTATTTACTCCTATGTGGTACTTACTGCTGGTGAAGACAGGAAAACTCTCTGAACTCATATCCTAGCAGATCTATAAAGTATTATAACTTATATTACTGGATCAGGAAACCTTAGTTTTGCCTATTAATAGATCAGGAAACTTTAGGTTTGCCCTTCTTTTTTTTTTTCTTTTCTTTTCTTTTATTGAAACATAATTGATTATAAGTGAGAAGGAAAGTTCCAAGGTTGAATCTGAACTGCTGCTCAGCAACAATGGATTGTGGCTATTATATAAGGAATTAAATGCTAGACTGACCATAACATAATGTTACTAAGTGATAACACAATCAATCTAAAGACAGTAACGTACACTGAATAAATTAACTACAAATTTATGCTAACTTCAACTGGACCCTCACTGCAGCTCAGCAATCAACAATGTTGCAGCTCTCAGTACTATGTCAAGCATGTAGTAGGTGCTCAATAAAAGTTAGTTTCCTTCTTTGTTGATTCCTTTAGTACATTTCCCCCATGATGGTCAAATGCTTTGTCATATTCTTCAGGTCATCTGTAACATGCCATATCCTCCTACAGTACCCCTCTCAAAAATTACTTCACCTTCCACCTTAATTTGAAAAAAAAAAAAAAAAACCCTCAACCCTCAGGTTGTGCCTTATCCAACATTTAATTCTCTTCTATAATATGTTTTATGTCCCTTTCCTTCCCAGAAAAATTCACAATCTTCTTAATTTTCACAGCATAGTTAGCTACTCATCTTTCATTTTACTGTGGAACTTCATTCATATTTCTTTTAAAGCAATTACCCTTTTGTAATATATTTACACATCTGTATCTCCCACAAAACTTAAGTTCCTATAAGAAAGGTACCACATATTAATGTTATTGATTTTTTTTATTTCTACTGCACAGAGCATTGATTCATAACAGCAGGCACTAAATAAATGTTTATCTCTCTACATATGCACTTTATCAGATTCATTTCCATCTCTTCATGGTCTATACCCCAGCAATTAACCACTACCACTTCTTTTTCTAACTTCTCCAATCTTCTTCTCCCTAGCATTTTATATTCTACCTATAATAAGTTAATATATATTTTACTTTGAAAATAACCTTCCTTTGAAGGTAATGCTACTCTCAGGAACTACAACCCAATTTTTCTTTTTCTCATTGTCAAACATTCTGCATAATGTGTTATACTAACTGTTCTCATATTTTAGCATGCAACAGAATCATCTTGAAGTCTTGTTAGAATACAGATTGTTGGGGGCTGGCCCGGTGGCGCACTGCTACAGTGCGCCGCTTGGGAGTGCGGCGGCGCTCCCGCCGAGGGTTCGGATCCCACATACAGACCGGCCGCTCACTGGCTGAGCAAGGTGCGGGTGCAACACCGAGGGTTGCGATCCCGTTGCCGGTCCCGGTCCGGTACAGATGCAACACTGAGGGTTGCGATCCGTTGCCGGTCACAAAAAAAGACAAAAAAAAGGGAAAAAAAAAAGAATACAGATTGTTGGGCCCTATCCCCAGAATTTCTGATTTATTGGGTCTGGGATGGCACCAAAAATCTGCATTTCTTACAGGTTCCCAGGTAATATTGATGCTGCTGGCCCAGGGACCACACTTTGAGAATCACAGCTGTAGATCAATCCTATACCAATGGCTCTAAATTATTTTGGTCTCAGGAGCCCTATAACTCTTAAAAAGTCATTAAGAATTCAGATTTTACTTATCTAAGTTATAGCTATCAATATTTACCATATTAGAAATTAAAACAAAAAATTTAAATACTTATTAATTCACTTAAAAATAATAAACACATTATACGTTAACATAATAACATTTTTTAACTAACAAAATTTTCTAGAAATAAAAAAAATATTTAGTGATAAGAGTGCCATTGTATTATACCTTTGCAAATCTATTTAATGTCTGGCTTTATAGAACATCTGGATTCTCATTTCTGCTTCTGCATTATACATATTGCAAATGGCTTGGGTTGAAGTATATGAAGAAAATCTAGTATCACACATATATGTAGTTGGAAAATAGTCTTTTCAGACCATAATTGTGGATATTCTTCTTTGATATAACACCAAAACACAGCAATTGGTAGTTTCATGAAGGTTAGCTGCAATGTAATTCTGAACCATACCAACGAACTTTTCATACCCTGTTTACATTAAAACCCGTAGGCCTATCTTGCACTTTGAATAGATCTTATGCCCATGCATGATTTTGTAAAAAATATAAATTGGTAATTTGGAAAATATTGGTTCACTGAGTTATGCAGATATACCAAAGGTTGACACATTCCATTATAATACATCAAAAAAAAATCACATTCATCCTCACCACTCTTATTAAATATAGTATTGAAAGTCCTAGCCAGTACAATAAGACTAGAAAAATAAAAGGTTGGAAAGGAATAAATAAACTGTCCCTATCTATAGATGACATGATAGTCTACATAGAAAGTCCCAAGGAGTCTACAGAAAAAAATTCTAGAATAAGTGAGTTGAGTAAAGATGCAGGATACAAGATCAAAATACAACAATCAACTTTAGGAGAATCAATTCTGGAAAGGGGGAGTAAAGACCACTGAAAATCCACTCCTCCATTTAAAACACCGAGAACAGTGGCAAAAATTGTCAAAATCAACTTTTCAGAACTCTGGAAATTAAACAAAGGCTTGCAACCATCCAAGAAGTTTTTACTCAAGAAAACAAACTGAGTAAAAGAATACTGGAGAGAGGAGGGCACCGGCAAGAGCAGAGAGGCTTTTCCAGTGTGTGTAAATCCATGAAAATATATACCACCTTCATCCCACCCTGCTCCACAAGAAAGAATATCAGTAAGAACAGTAAGCTTTGTCACACTTTAACTTGCCCAGTTTTATCCCCCTACACCAGTTCTGCAATAGCCTTTAAAACCACATAACTAGGAACACATTAGCTTTGCAGCCAAGCAGCCCACTGGATGGGACAGAATGGGTTTGGAGCTGCCAAAAAAGCCCCAGCACCATAGAACTGTCACTATTTAACCAGCCTGACAGCTCCTTGTAAAAGCCCCATTCACAGGGCTTTATTATTATTATTAAATATAATTCACATACCATAAAATGCACCATTTTAAAGTGCACAATTCAGTGGTTTTTAGTATATTTATAAGGTTGTACAACTATCACCATTATCCAATTCCAAAACATTTTCATCACTCCCAAATAAAACTATCCATCCAATAGAAACCACTACCTATTACCTTCTCCTCTTAGCCCCCGGCAACCAATAATCTACTTTATATTTGTTTAACTTCTTGAAGAACTTTCAAATTGTTTTCCATAGCAACTGCACGCTTTCACATTCCCACCAGCAGTGTACAAGGGTTCCAATTTCTCCATATCCTCACCAACACTTCTTATTTTCCATTTTTGTTATTACAGATATCCAAGTGGGTGTGAAGTGGTACCACATTGTGATTTTGATCTGCATTTCCCTCATGACTAAAGCTAATAATGTTGAGCACCTTTTCATATGCTTATTGGCTATTTGTATATCTTCTTTGGAGTAATGTCTGTTTGAGTCCTTTGCCCATTTTAAATTTGGGTTATTTGTCTTCACATTGTTAAGTTCGAAGAGTTCCTTATATATTCCAGATTCTGGACACTTATCAGATATATACCTTGCAAATATGTTTTCCCATTCTATGGGTTGTCTTTTCACTTTCTTCACAGTGCCCTTTGATGACCAAAGTTTTTAATTTTGATGAAGTCCAATTTAGCAATTTTTTTCTTTGCTTGTGCTTGAGGTGTCATATCTAAGAATTCATTGCCTAATCCAAGGTCACAAAAATTTACATCTGTGTTTTCTCTAAGTTTTTTTCAGCTCTGTCAGTTACTTGCCCATAAATGTGGAGGTTTATTTCTGGACTCTGAATTCTATTCCACTGATCTATGTGTTTGTCCTTATGCCAGTACCACACTAACTTGGTACTGTAGCTTTGTAATAAGTTCTGAAATTAGGAAGAGTGAGTCCCCCAACTTTGTTCTTTATTATTCTTTTTATTCAAGCTTTATTCAGGTATAATTGACAAATAAAAATTGCATATATTTAAGGTGTACAAAATGTGATGTTCTGAAATGCAAATACATTGTGAAATGCTTACCACAATCAAGGTAATTAACGTATCACCTCACATAGTCACCATTTTTTTGTATGGTGAGAATATTTAAGATCTACTCTCTTGCAAAATTTAGGTATACCACACAGTATTATTAACTATAGTCAGCAACTGCACTCCTGGGCATTTGTCCCATGGAAATGAAAATTTATGTCCACACAAAAACCTGTACACAAATGTTCATACCAACTTTATTTACAATAGCCAAAAACTGGAAACAACCCAAATTCCTTCAATAGTGAATAGCTAAACAAACTGTGGTACATCCATAGCAAAGAATTCTATTTAGCAATAAAAAAGAACAAACTATTGATACACAAAACAACTTGGATCTATCTCAAAGGAATTATGCTGAATGAAAAAAGCCAATATCAAAAGGTTACATACTATACGACTCCATTTATATAACTTCTCAAAATGACAAAATTATAGAGACAGAGAATAGGTTATTGGTCACTTGGGTTAGGGATGGGAGGAATGAATATGACTATAAAAGGACAGCTTAAGGGACCTCTGTGGTGATGTAACTGTTCTGTATCTTGATTGCGGTGCTGTTGGTGGTGGTGAACATTAGTCTACACGTGACAAAGTTGTACAGAACTATACACACGTACATATGCACACAAATGAGTTCACATAAAACTGGTGAAGCCTGAAAAAGGTCGTGGATTGTACCAATGTCTATTTCCTGGTTTTATATTATTTGTACAGAACTATACACACGTACATATGCACACAAATGAGTTCACATAAAACTGGTGAAGCCTGAAAAAGGTCGTGGATTGTACCAATGTCTATTTCCTGGTTTTATATTATTTGTACAGAACTATACACACGTACATATGCACACAAATGAGTTCACATAAAACTGGTGAAGCCTGAAAAAGGTCGTGGATTGTACCAATGTCTATTTCCTGGTTTTATATTATTTGTACAGAACTATACACACGTACATATGCACACAAATGAGTTCACATAAAACTGGTGAAGCCTGAAAAAGGTCGTGGATTGTACCAATGTCTATTTCCTGGTTTTATATCACACTATATTTATGCAAGATGTTACCATTTGGAAAAAGTGGGTGAAGGGTACACTGGACCTCTCTTTACTATTTTTGCAACTTCCCATGAATCTATAATTACTCCAAAATAAAAAGTTCTTAAAAATCACATTTGTTAATATCACCACCGATTTCATCAGAGAAGTCTAAGTATTTGGAAGCTATAAACTCATGATGGAGGTACAAGTTTTCCAAAATTCTAATTTTTACATAAAAGCTCAAACTATTACTGGCAAAAAATACTAGCAGTTGTTTTCTTTGAAGTTACATGCTCACTTCGTTCATTTTTATGAAAATGTCTGCTAAATACCCAAGTCTGAATGAACAAAGTTTATGTGTCAGTCATCCTTTCAAGCAAATATGGTAAAACATAAAATAAAATAAAATAAATATGGTAAAACATAAAATAAAAACAAAAGTAGCTAATTTAACTCACAAGTTAAACAATCACTTAAAGGCCTTTCCTCAAGACAACCTTCGATATGCAGCAGAAGTGCTCTATTTGTACTTTCCCTTTCATCACAGAGTATTAAAATGATATGTATTCAAAAGTCAAAATTTAATAAAATTAATCATTTTTACTGCCTCAACAAGGGCACTTTTAAGTAAAACTAGCATTCTTTTTTAAAGCAAATGCATAGTGGTGAAGCATATAATGACTATTAGTGAAATGTGTGCCACCGTCTTGATTCATGTCCAAGTGCCAGCAAGTTTTACCCATCATTGCTTTTGCATCACCAGTGCAAATGCTAACGTAGCAAAAAAGGCAAATAATGCTTTGGAATTATTATGAAAGTAGTTTTGTCCTCTCAGAACACCCCTATCCTAACTTCTTCCATTGCATCACCACCCACTCAGTCCTCAAACCCCTACATTCTGTCTTCCATTTTCAACTTACTACTGAAACTGCTTTCTAAAGTCACTCTGATCTTCCTAAACGCCAGGCCCAAATAGCCTTTACTCCAACCTCATTTTCCTTTATTTCTCTGAAGCACTGGCCACTGCTGATCATCCCTTTTTCCTTGAAGTTTTCTTCTCTTCTCATACATGACCCACTGTTCTAGTCCTTTTTGTTTGCTCTACTTTTGACTACACCCCCAGCCCCCACCTGCCAACAACGTCTAAATGTCTGTGGAATAAATAAAAACAGGCTTTCTTATTATCCTCACTTTCCTGCCTCCAAGGATTGAGTGGTTCAAGTCCTTCTCATTGAGCATAAATGCTTGCTTCCTTTATAACATCTCCCATATCTACTCCTTCTTTCTCATTTTCATTGCTACTACTATAGTAGCTCTCATCAATTCTCATCAGGCTCTCATCAATTCATGCTTCACTATGCCTCTATTCTGTTCAATTTTCAATGCATTCTAAACCTGATAACCAGGTTACTCTTCACTTGGTGCCACCTTATCTCTTCCCAAACACCTCCAACTACCCCACCGCCTTTAGAAAAATATCAAAAGTATTTATCAAAGAGGTATATTTGGGCTTTCTCAACCTGGCCCAACTTAATTTCTCCAAACTTAGCACTTACTATGCCCTTGAAAAATATGCCTTTGCAAAATATGACGTGCACATTTCTGCTTATATGACTTTGCTCATGCTCAAGCCTTGCTCTTCACGGAACATCCTGTGCTCTCTTCCCCACTTTTCTAAATCTAATTCTTCCTTCAAAGTTCAGATCATGCCCTAAATCCTTTGTGTGTACTTCCCCTACCAACTCAGTCTACAATAATCCTCCCCTCTTTTCTATATTCTTGAAGCACTTACCTATAACAGTATTTCTCAGTCTTTTACATCTTACATACTACTTATCACTCTTTTGTAGGGGGAATGGGGGCAAAGAAGTCAGAGAGAGATAATAGGAGAAAAGCAGATTAGTTTGTACCACACACATTTACGTAATATGTATCATGTGCTTAGCACCATGCTAGAAGCTGACAATGCAAAGATTAATTTTTTACATTACTACCTTTTTAACTAGTAGGAAAGATAGTGGACCAGGGCCCTTGGTATAATAAAGAAAGCTGGCTTTCTACTTCACTTGCACCTCCAGGATAGCTGCCAACACAGTCTTTACGGGTAAGTCTTTATGTTTCTACTTCAGTGTGACCCTTGACAGCTTCTACAAATGGTCTTACCCTAAATGGGGGAAGGAGCAAAAGCATAACAGATGGCCCTTGCATCTGCAGATGATGCAGACAGCAGAAAGAGATCTACAATGCTAAAATATTACGGATGGATAATCTACGGCACAAGAGTAAACAGAAGAGTATCCATCACCTTGTGGGCAGATATAGGGATTGAAGAAAAGTACACTTTTAACCATTGTTATGAAGGTCATGTAATCACCTTAGACAAAGTCTGTATCCCACCTGATCTATGCCACTCATTTGGCACTTAATATTTTCCTGTTGGGCCATGTTGCGGCGCAATCAAATCATAAGGCGCCTGCCTAAGTATGGTTCCTGTTCCCTAAAATAGATCAAGCGGTGGCCATCTTGCTGGCGTAAGGCCTCCGCCGCCGTTTCATGAGCGCTTTAATGCACGTAGCTAGAAGTCCTTCTTTTCCGGGGCCCAGTGACTAAGCAGTTTTTGCCCGCCCTGTCATCACCCCTCTTCATAACTTGTGGCTTCCCCTGATTGGATAACCATCTCCTCCCGCCTCTCCTCTCTGTTTCCGCTTTCTTCCTCTATATAAACTCCAACACCTTTCTAATAAACGGAGTTCCGGCTTTGACCACTCTCCTGGCTCGGCGGTGTTCTTTCTCGGCCCCCGGGGAGGAAGGTCCTGGGGGGGGAGGGCCGTGCCAGCGACACTCATCATCCCGCTCAGCCCCACAAGGGACCCCCGGCTGGACCGGGGTCTCTTCCCGCTCGGTTTTGTCGGCCTCTGGCTCAGGGAGGCCCGACATTTTCCTTTTTCCATTTTTTAAAAAATGTATTTATGGTCTAGCTCCCAAACTATATTATAATTTTCTTTAGGAAAGTGACCATACCTTACACCTCCATTCATACATAGCACTGAACACTGCATGTAGATCATTTACCTATACAACTCTTTTGGTACGTAATTCTATCTTGTATATGCATCCTTTATCTCACCTAAACTATAACCTCTTTGAGGTTATAGTTATATATATAGTTATAGTGAGGATATGTGATTATTTGCATTCCCCCACAAAGCCTAGCATAGTACTTTGTTTGTAGAAGATACTCATTCTCTGCTAAATGATTTAATAAATAAAGCAATTGTTCAATGGTAAGTGCCTAGAAGAAGATAAGGCCTATACAGATCTCTCAGAAATATCTCAGGAGCACTATTGGGACAGAGAAAACCCATTAGCAAGCACAACACTGTTAACAGTGGTTTTAAAAGATGTCTTCTGCCAAGGAGACATCAAAAAAAAAAAAAAAAAAAAAACCCATAGACCCTAATTGTGAGAATGTCTTAGATATGGAAAATAAACTTACAGCAAAAAGAATTAGCCTTCACTCCAACTTTTGAAGATGCCATAACCGATTAAAGTTAAGAATTATAGAGTTTTGTTTGTTTGTTTTCGCAGCTGGTCAGTATGGGGATCTGAACCCTTTAACCTGGTGTAACAACACAACACTAACCAACTGAGCTAACCAGCTAGCCCAAGAATTATATAGTTCTCATTACAGACCATAACTACTAAAACTTTCAGCCAGCTAAAAAAGTTAACATTTAGATAGCAACATACACAACACGAAAAAAAAATGCTACAGGACTTTCTAGAATCATAGAATCTTAGCGTTAAGAAGAAACTTAAGGGTCATAGCAATCTAATTTCCTACCAAATGAAGAAATCCCTTCTATAATATGTAATTCATAGGATGTTCACACCTTTGCTTAAAGTCAGCCAGTGACAACAAACTTATAATCTTGCAACAAAGCTGTTCCATTACAGGATTACTGTATTAGTCTGTTTCTGTTGCTTATAATAGAACACCTGAAACTGAGTAATTTGTGAAGAAATGAAATTTATTTCTTACAGTTTTGGAGGCTAGGAGGTCCATGGTCCAGGGGGCACATCTGGTGAGGGCTTTCTTCTGGGTGGGAACTCTCTGTAGAGTCCAATGGAGATGCATGGTGAGAATTGCCATGAGCAAGAGAGCTAACTTTGTCACTTGGTCTCCTTTTAAAGCCATGAGAACCATGGCCCATTACTCCATGAATGGATCGATCCAATCACGAGGATACAGTCCTCACAAACTAATTACCTCATAAAGGCCACACCTTTCAAATACCATAATTGGATTTCCCACTCTCTTAACACTTACAATGGGGGTCAAGTCTCCAATACATGAACTTTTTTTTCTTAAAAAGATGACCAGTAAGTGGATCTTAACACTTGACTTGGTGTTGTCAGCACCACGCTCTCCCAAGTGAGCTAACCGGCCATTCCTATATAGGGATCCAAACCCATGGCCTTAGTGTTATCAGCACCACACTCTCCCAAGTGAGCCATAGGCCAGCCCTCGATACATGAACTTTTGGGAGACATTTAACCCACAGCAATTACTATCACCGATAAAAGGTTACTCTTTACTTTAAGCCAAAATCTGTTTTCCTATACTTTCTACCCATTGGTCTTCATTCTATCCTGTGGAGTTTAATTTCTCTTTAATAAGACAGTCCTTAAAATTTGCAAAAAAAAGCTATCATCCCTACTGTCTTCTTTTTTTCCAGGAAGACCTCACTATATTCTCCAAATATTTTTTACATGATATATTTTCCACCCTATGCCATTGATTTTAAAGTGTGATGCCTAGAACTGATCACAATACTCAAAATGTGAATTAACTAGTACAGAATGCCTACCTCGATCTGAACACTATATATCTATTAACATAGCCTAAGATTGTGCTAGCTGTTTTTGCAGCTACATCACATCACTGATTTAATCTTGAGTTTGTGGACAATTAAAACACAGGTATTTTTCACTTGAACTACTGTCATGCCAAATGTACCTCTGTCACAATCTTATATATAGACAGTTGATTTCTTAACAGAAATATTGGCTTTTATAGGCTCAGAAAGGTTAAGTGACAGCATAAGGTCACAGAGCAAGTAGGTAAAAGAGTTAAGATATAAAACCAAAACCTACTGGACTTCATACCAGTTTTTCAGTAGTTAAAGTATCCCACAAAGGATATTAACATTAAAAATCAAGACAAAATTATCAAAAGGGAAATCATTTATACAATCAATCTAACTTGCAGTATAGGGAGCATTAGACTGAATATCATAAAATCTTGGTTCTGGTCTTAGGTCTTCAACTAAATCACGGCCTCTCTCTAAACCTCAGTTTCATCATTTAAAAAATAAGGAGAAATTAAACAAAACCTAAATAAATGGGAAGACATCCCATGTTCATGGGTCAGAATACTTAATACTATTAAGATAGCAATATTTCCCAAATTGATCTACAGAGTCAATGCTATCCCTATCAAAATTCCAGCTGGTTTCTTTGCACAAATTAACAAGTTGATCCTAAGATTCATATGGAAATGCAAGAGACCCAGAATAGTCAAAACAATCTTGAATAAGAACAAAATTGGAGGACTCACACTTCTCCATTTCAAAACTTGCTACATAGCTACAATAATCAAGACAGTGTGGTAGTAGCGTAAGGATAAATGTATAGATCAAATGAAGAAGAGTCCCGAAATAAACACTCACATTTATGATCAATTGATTTTTGACAAAGGTGCCAAGACCATTCAATGGGGAAAGAATACTCTTCTTGACAAACGGTACTGAGACAACTAGATAGCCACATGCAAAACATTACAGCCCTACCTCATAGACCTAAGTGCTAAGACTATAAAACTCATAAATGTGGAGAAATTGGAGCCCTCAAACACTACTGTTAGGAATATAAAATGATGCTACTATGGAAAACATTCTGGCAGTTTCTCAAAAGGTTAAACACAGAGTTAGAGTTACCATGCTACCCAGCAATTCCATCCCTAGATATATACCAAAGAGAAATAAAAATATATGTAGACACAAAAATCTGTACGTGAATGTTCACGGTAAAATTATTCATGATAGCCAAAAATTGGAAACAACTCAAATGTCCATCAATGGGTAAATGGACAAACAAAACATGGCCCATCCATTCAGTGGAACAAAATGCTATAACAGTGCTACAACATGCAAGTATGCTAAGTGTAAGAAGCTAATCACAAAAGATCAGTTACTATATGATTCTATTTACACGAAATGCCCAGAATAGGCAAATCTATAGAGAAAAAAAGTAGTTTGGTGGTTGCTAAGGCTAGCGTCAGGAGGAATGGGGAATGACTGCTAACAGGTAGAGGCTTTCTCTTAGGGATGACAACAATGTTCTAAAGTTAGATTGTGGTGACCATTACACAATTCTGTGAATATACTAAAATCACTGAATTGTACATTGTAAGTAGGTGAATTTTATGATATAGTAATTATATCTTAATAATGATATTAAAAAATAAAAATAAAGAAATTATACTAGATGATTTTTATAGCCTCTTTCATTGTGAATTATGTGATTACAGAAAACAAACTCATCACAGCTTACATTTAGCTTACATTTTGCCAAGTGAAAATGTATACCTAACTGCATGATGACAAAAGGAAACCCACAAGGCAAACAGAGGTAAAGTACAACTCTGAACACTGTATGATAGAAGCAGACTTTTAGAAAACACCAACAGACCACTCAGAACAATTGTAAACGAGAAGGCTCTTTTCAGACAAATACTTTAGGCATACTGTGAAGGTAAGAGGGGAGTCACAAACAGAGACAAGTGTTTCAAGTAGAAGCTACTGTCATAAATAAGCAAGAGAAGTTATCTGCATTGGTTCAAAATGACGTTTAGCTATGTATCAGTCTTTTCACCCTCACCCATCCTCCACAGATTGCATTCACCATTAGCAGTCACCTTCAGATATAAGACAGAAATAAAAAAAGGTCAAATCAATACCCTATAAAAGGCCAGTGACACCTGACTTTCTTCTACTAGGTTACATTTCATCACTTTTGTATTTACATATACAAAATGTCCCACTGTAAGACCCTGGTGCCTGTGATACCTACAGACTCTGCTTGGTAAGAAAGCACTTTGAAGAGGTCCTTCTCTACAGCAATCTTCTGCATGGTCAAGTGGGCCTCAGTGGAGCTCCTCTGCATTAATCTGACATATAATTCCTCCAGACTCTGGAAAATAAAACCACAACACAATGTAATCATGAGAATGACCACGGATGTTACTAATAACTGCCACAGTTAAAAATCAATGGTAACTTACCACCATGGCAGCTTGAAAAAATTCATCAGCAAGCAGAGTATTTCCAACATCCACCCACCCTTTTCCTGTTTTCACATTCATCTAGAAGAGAGAAGTTAGAAAATGATTTTTAAAAATTCACACCTCCCTCAAAATGGTTGGGGGATATTGAAGAAAATATTTAATCCGCTATCCATATTCAATCACATAACCCACATAAAACAAAAAGCAACAGCCAGCATTTATTAGACTTCTGTGTTCTGCTTTCAACTCTGTAACTTAAGAGAAATGGTCTTAAGAAAAGCAATAAAAATAAAAAATTAATAGACTTGGAAACACATCTTCTGAGGAAATACTAAAAGAAAACACTGGGACATTTTAGATAGGAAGAGAAATTTCTGAAAACTTAATGCTTCTCATACTTGAAGAAAGTTATATGATAAGCATTAGACTGTATGTCAACACACCTGGGTTCTAGTTTTTATTCCATCTCTAATAAAATTTTGATTAATCCAACAAATGTTTCTTAAGTATCTTTTACATGCCAGGTACCCTGAAGAAGCTCACAGTATTATAACTGATAGATATCTAAATAAGTAGTTGATACATAATATACACAAATACTATGGAGGCAAACAAGGATTGAATCAAAATGGAGAACTGAGCATACACAACAGCCACCCCTTCCAACAAAAATCCCTAGAAATTATAACATACAGAGAAATAAGAGAAAATACATATTTTTTTTCTTATTCAACAATAGTCCTTGAAAATAGTGGGTATTTTCAATGGACCTAAGATTATGAGGATCCTCTGAAAAACAAAGCAAATGGGATGAGGCAGAAACACACATACCAACATGCAAAAAATGCAAAATGTGGAAACAGCCCTGAGTGTGAACAGTAAGAGCATCAGGCAGTTGGCCTGCCCCCAAAAGGTATCTTCCCCCACCCCAAGTAAGGAACAGTGAATACAGTCGCTTGGGCTGGAGAGAAATAGAGTTTCAGGTGGCTGACAACACAGGTCAATGCAAAATACCCAATCCTACCTCTCCTTCAGTCACTGGATTCAGGCTATAGTAAATAGTGTGACACAATATTCACAGAAGACTATCAAGGAATTTCAAATCAAATATGAACAAGAATTACCAAACAATTGAGGGAAACCAATACCATGAAAGGACATCACAATCTCCAAACAGAAAAATACCTGAGGAAATAGAATTTAAGAGAGTTAGCAGATTGAAACATAAAGAGAAATAAAATTATTATCCACAGAGTTAAATAATAGTCACAATCAATAACATGTTTTCATGCTTTGGGATCAACAAAGCCCAAAATGCAAATGTTAAAGGTGACAGAAACTGGAAGGTATCCTCACAAAGTGGAAAGTAAAGATATAATCTCCAGGGCCGGCCCGGTGGCGCACTGCTACAGTGCGCCACTTGGGAAGCGCGGCGGCGCTCCCGCCGAGGGTTCGGATCCCACATACAGACCGGCTGCTCACTGGCTGAGCGAGGAGCAGGGGCAACACCGAGGGTTGCGATCCCGTAGCTGGTCCCGGTCCGGTACGGGCGCAACACTGAGGGTTGCGATCCGTTGCTGGTCATGAAAAAGGACAAAAAGACAAAAAAAAAAAAAAGATACAATCTCCAAAACTGATAGAAAAAGAAATAAAATTTTAAATATATTATTTAAAGTTTTAAAAGGTTGCCATAAGAGAAATTAAAAATAGTATAACTAACAAAAATTGAGAGGGTGTATAGGAGGAGGTAATGTAAGATGATACGAGATAAATCCTCATCAAAACGGCAAACAAATAGATCATATATAAAGCTGATAAATCAAGAATTAATTATTGTTATGGGCAGAATTACATTCCCCCCCAATTTTTTGTTGAAGCCTTAACCTCTAGTACCTCAGAATGTGACTGTATTTGGAGATAGGGCCTTTAAGAGATGATTAAGTTAAAATGAGGCCATTAGGGTGGGCCCTAATCCAATCTGACTGGTGTCCTATAACAAGAGAACATTTGGGCACACAAAGGGACACTAGGAATGAGCATGCAGAGGAAAGATCATGTGAGGACAAAGCAATAAGGACATCTGCAAGCCAAGGAGAGTACTCAGGAAAAAAAAAAAAAAAAACTTGCCAGCACCTTGATCTTGAACTTCTAGCCTCTAGAACTGTGAGAAAATAAATTTCTGTTGTTTAAGCCACCCAGTCTGTGATATTTTCTTACGGCAGCCCTAGCAAACTAATACAGTGACACAAGCATATGATTAAGATACTTGAAGTTAACCATGAGAGTGAAAATAGAAATGGTTAAGAGTAATAGCCTTAAAATTGGCAAAGACATATGCACAAGGCAATTCACTGCAGCACCCAAATGTCCATCAAGGGGGGCTGGTTGAATATAATAAAGTACATGCACCAACTGAATACTTTGTAGGTATAAAAAATGAGGAATATCTCTATATACTGCTATGGAGTGATCCCTAGGATATAATGTTAAATGAGAGAAAAATCAAGTGGAGACGAGTATATATGGAATGCTACCATTTATCTAAGAAACAGTGGTGTGGGGGATATAAGTATGTACCTATTTACTTATATTTAAAAATCAAAAGGATAAACAATAAAATAACATGATTATCTACAAAGAAAAGGATGGAACAGGGTGGAGCAGACAAAGATTGCTGGCTCCAGAGAAAAAAGATACAACTATAAAATCAAAAAAGCTAAGTAAAACACTATAATCATAAATATCAATTGTAAATATAAGCATAAACTCACTATGTATTTTCTTTTTTAAAAAAAATGTATTTTATAGCTCCATCCACTAAAAAGGTCTAGAAATAATGACCAATGCAGTAACTATGAGCACTTGTAATGTTTAGATCATGATTTCTAAATAACATTCTCTATTAAAAGGAAACAGGGGTCCTTGGAAGAATACCAAGCTGACTCCAGATCTAGGACAGAAAATATACAAGAGGAGCCTGCCCATCTTGTCATATCAGAAATCAAATAAAACTATTTGATGCAAAAATTAAAAAAAACAGAACCACATAAAGACACTCCTAACAGTAGGCCAAAGATCAATAAGAATAACAACGATAGATTAAAATTGACTAAATATGTTAAAATCTGTCAGTTTGTCATAATACTTTTTTTAAAAAAACCCATTGGTCACTGTTTAAGGGTGTTAGGGAACCAACTCATCATTCTGAAAATTGCTAATTAAAGGGCAAAAATCAAGCATTTAGTCAGTCTTTCTTGTACAAACTATACTACAGGATAACCAAATACTTGATGAAGGAAAGTTTCTCTATACTGCAGTTAATAAACAAAGAAAAACGCAGGATTTAGAATATGCAAACCAAGAAGGCAAAAACGCACCTGGGGAATTCATGAGCCACAGGCAGCCCCTGCCCCAACAGACAGCAGGAGCACACCCAGGGACTTCAAGAGCCACAGGCAGATCCCACTACTGCTGCAGACACCTCTGCTGCATGGGTGAACCACAACAGCCACTACCACCATGAGGGTGGCTCACCACCACAGCACCAAACACTACCACCATGCAGGCAGACCACCAACCACTCAACTGCATTGACACAAGGAGAGTCACCAGCAGGGCCTGGGGAAAGAGGTGAGCAAATACATACCAGTGACCCAGGGGCTCAGCCCACAGTGGGAATTACACTGCCAAATGCAGTAGCACATCTGGGGGTGGAAGATACATGTGCAGCCCATGTGACGGCCTTGATCTGAGGACAGACACACATGGAACCCTTGGAGAGTGCAGAAACCCAGGATAGCCAAATAGAGTAAGAAAGAAAATTTCCGGGGCCAGCCCGGTGGCGCACTGCTGCAGTGCGCCGCTTGGGAGCGCAGCGGCGCTCCCGTCGAGGGTTCGGATCCCACATACAGACCGGCCGCTCACTGGCTGAGCGAGGTGTGGGCGCAACACCGATGGTTGCGATCCCATTGCCGGTCCCGGTCCGGTACGGGCGCGACACTGAGGGTTGCGATCCATTGCCGGTCATGAAAAAAGACAAAAAGGAAAAAAAAAAGAAAGAAAATTTCCAACCACCACCAACCCATCCCCCAACCAGGGGAACCAAGAACCCAGGAGGAGCCTCTGCCTGTAGTAAACAGAAATCCACCCATTCAAACTGGGGAGCTTCAATATACCTCACTGCACCCATCAGGGTAACAGGACAGTAGCCAGGTTGTCAGCAAACCCACCCACGGTCACCCTCCCCAGCTAAAGAATGACAGGGCACCCAATCACTTCTCCCAAGAACTCAAGAGCTCACCCACGTCCTCAACAAACCAACAGTGTCACTAACCTCAGCAAGGAATCACTAAGTGCCCCAGTGCCTAGGCCATGGAGGGACTCACACACAACTCCAACACTAAATATGGCCAAAGTGCCCACACAGAGACTACACTACTATATCAACCCAGAAGCAATGTGAAAACAACCTACTCAACAGTCAATATAAAACATGTCTACAGAAGGAAGTCTCTCTCCTCAAAGCCCACTCCAAAGTAATAGAAGAAGCAACTGTTCTACCAGAAGGCCAGACATCAATGTAGAGATACTAGAAATATAAAAAAACAAGAAAACATGACACCACCAAAGGAATATAATAATTCCCAAGTACCAGACCCCACAGAGCAAGAAACTCTTGAAATTTGAAACAACTAAAAAGAAATTCTGAGCAACAATCTTAAGGAAACTTAATGAGATAAGAGAAGACTCAAACAACACAATATGAGAAAAACTATGCAGGATTTGAAGGAGGAAATTTACAAAGAGATTAATACCTTAAAAAAGTGTAGCAGAACAACTATAACTGAAGGATTCACTCAATGAAATAAAAAACACAACCAAGAGCTTAAAAAGCAGGCTAGAACAAGCAGAAGAAAGAACTTCTGATCTTGATGATGGTATTTTTGAAACAACCCAGGTGGACAAAAAAAAAAAAAGAAAAAAGAATCAAGACAATTTGAGAAAATCAATAACAGCTAGCAGGCAACATTAAGTGCACACAAACATCCAAGTCATGGGTGTTCCAGAATGGGAGGAGAAAGAAAAAAGCACTGAAAATCTATTCAATGAAATAATAGCAGAAAACTTCCCAGGTAAAGGGAGGCATATGAACCTTCAGATCCAAGAAGCTCAAAAATCCCCAAACAGAATCAACCCAAAAAGGTCCTAACTGAGACACATTATAAAATTTAAAGACAAAGAGAGAATCTTAAAAACAGCAAGAGAAAAGTGTCAAGTCACCTGTAAGGGAGTCCCCATCACACTTAACAGGAGACTTCTCAACAGAAACACTACAGGCCAGAAAAAAATGGGATGATATATTTCAAATAGAAGAAGAAAAAAAACTGCCAGCCAAGAATACTATAACTACCAAGGCTATCCTTCACAAATGAAGGAGAAATAGTATATTTCCCAGACAAACAAAATCTGTAGGACTTCACCATCACACAAAGAGCACTATGAGAAATCCTCAAGGGAGACCTTCATCTGGAATCTGAAAAATAATCACTACCATGAATACACAAGAAAGAACAAAACACACTGGTAGAACAAATATGCAAAAAAGAAAGAGAAAGAAACTATATCTTACCACCTCAAAAAACAACAATCAAAGACAAGCAATAAAAGAGGAAGAAGGAAACAAGATATTTAAAACATCCAAAAAAAAAAAAAATGCCAGGAGTAAGACAATACCTTCTAATAACAACCATAAATGTAAGTGGATTAAATTCCCCACTCAAAAGACACAGACTGACTGTTTGATTAAAAAGCTAGACCCTGGGCCGGCCTGGTGGCGCACTGCTATAGTGCACCGCTTGGGAAGCGCGGTGGCGCTCCCGCCGAGGGTTCGGATCCCACATACAGACTGGTTCCCACTCACTGGCTGAGCGAGGCGCGGGAGCAACACCGAGGGCTGCGATCCCGTTGCCGGTCCCGGTCCGGTACGGGGGCGACACGAGGGTTGCGATCCCGTTGCCGGTCCCGGTCCGGTACGGGCGCGACACTGAGGGTTGCGATCCGTTGCCGGTCATGAAAAAAGACAAAAAGGAAAAAAAAAATAAAAGCTAGACCCAACTGTATGCTGTTGATATGCAACTTACCTCATGTGTAAAGACACAGAGTAATAGTGAAGGGATGGAAAAAGATATACCACGGAAATGGAAATTAAAAATGAGCAGAAGTACCTATTCTTACATTGGATAAAATAGACTTTAAACCAAAAACTCTAAAAGGAGACAAGGAAGGCCATTACATAATGACAAAGGGATCTATCCGTCAAGAAAACATAACAATCATAAATATATATGCACCCAACACCGAGCACCCAAATATATAAAGAAAGACTATTAGACCTAAACAGAGAGATAAACCCCAACAAGATCATATTTGGGGACCTGAACACCACTCTCTCAGCATTCAATGAATCAACAGAGAAACAAAGGATTTAAATTACACTTTAGACCAATTGAATCTGGCAGATATCTACAGAACATTTCATCCTACAACTACAGAATACACATTCTTCTCATCAGCACATGGAACATTCTCCAAGATAGACCACATGTTAGTTCACAAATCAAGGCTCAACAAATTTAAAAACACAGAAATCATTTCAAGTATCTTTTTAGACCACAATGGATTAAAACTAGAAATCAATAACAAGCAAAACTCTGGAAACTATACGCATACGTCAAAATTAAACAATATGCTCCTCAACGACCTATGGGTCCAAGAAAAAATAAAACAGGAAATCAAAAATTTTCTCATAACTAATGAAAATAAAAGCACATCACACCAAAACATGTGGGATAGTACAAAAGCAGTACTAAGAAGGAATTTTATTGCAATAAACACTTACATCAAAACAACAAAAAGATTTCAAATAAAAAACCTAATGCTATACCTCAAAGAACTAGAAAGCAAGAACAGTCCAACCCTAAAATTAGGAAATGGAAAAAAATAATTAAGAGCGGAGCAAAACTAAAGAAGATTGAGACCCCAAAAATGATACATAAGATCAATGAAACAAAAGTTGGTTTTTTGAGAAGATAAACAAATAGACAAACCATTCATTAGGCTAACTTAAAAAAGAACAGAGAACTAATTAACAAAAATCAGAAACGAAAAAGGAGACATTACAACTGATACCACAGAAATACAACAACTATATGCCAACAAATTTGAAAATATGAAGGAAACAGGAAAATTTCTGGACACATACAAACTACCAAGACTGAACCAAGAAGAAATAGAAAAGCTGAACAGACCAGTAACAAGCAGTGAGACTGAAGCAGTAATCAGCAGTCTCCCAACAAAGAAAAGCCCAGGATTAGATGGCTTTACTGCTGAATTCTACCAAACTTTTAAATTCTCTTCAAACTACTCCAAAAAATTGAAACACAGCCCATTCTCTCAAACTCATTCTGTGAGGCCAGCATCACACTGATACCAAAACCAGACAAAGAAACAACAAAAAAAAGAGAACTATAGGCCAATATCTCTGATGAACGCAGATGCAAAAATCCTCAACAAAATATTAGCCAACAGAAAACAGCAACACATCAAAAAATATATACACCCTGATAAAGTGTGGTTCATCCCAGGGATGCAAGGATAGCTCAACATATGCAAATCAGTAAATGTGATACACCACACACCAACAAAAACAAGAACAAAAACCATATGATCATCTCAATAGACACAGAAGAACCATTTGACAAAATTCAACATCCCTTCATGATAAAGACTCTCAGCAAGTTAGGTATAGAAAGAATCTCAACAAAATAAAAGCCATATATGACAAACCCACTGCCAATATCATTCTGAATGTATGATAAGAACAGGAACAAGGCAAGAATGCCCACTCTCACCACTTCTCTTTGACATAGTACTGGAAACATCAGCCAGAGCAATCAGGAAAGACAAAGAAATAAAGGGCATCCAGATTGGAAAAGACAAAATCAAACTGTCCTTGTTTCCAGATGACATGATCCTATATACAGAAAAACCTAAAGATGCTACAAAAAAACTCTTAGACTTGATAAACGATTTCAGTAACAATGCAGGATATAAAATCAACACACAAAAATCAGTAGCATTTTTATGCTCCAACAACAAATTAGTAGAAAAAGAAATCAAGCCCATTTACAATAGTTACCAAAAAAATAAAATACCTAGGAATCAATTTGACCAAAGAGATGAAAGATCTCTACCATGAGAACTGCAAATAACTGCTGAATGAAATTAAAGAGGATACAAAAAGATAAGACACTCCACACTCCTGCATTGGAAAGATTAACATTGTAAAAATGTCCACACTACCCAAAGTGATATACACATTCAATGTAATCTCCATCAAAATACCAGTGACATTCTTTACAGAAATAGGAAAAACAATCGTAACATTCCTATGGAACAACAAATACCCCAAACAGCCAAAGCAATCCTGAACAAGAAAAAAAAAAAAAAAAAAAAAAAAAGCCAGAGGCATAACTACCTGACTTCAAGTTATACTACAAAGCTATAGTAACCAAAACAGCATGGTACTGGCATAAAAACACTCAGACCAGTGGAACAGAGTAACACACCGAAATCAACCCACATATACCAAGTGGTCTTTGACAAACACAACAAGAACATACATTGGGGGAAAGACTACCTCTTCAATAAATAGTGCTGGGAAAACTAGATGTCTATATGTAGAAGAATGAAAGTAGACCCATACCTCTCACCATATACAAAAATCAACCAAAATGGATTAAAGACTTAAATATAAGACCTGAAATTATAAAAATCCTAAAGGAAAACATAGGGCAGACGCTTCAGGAAGTAGAAATGAACAAAGACTTTATGAATAACACCTCAAAAACACAGGCAACAAAAGAAAAAAATAAACAAGTAGGATTATGTCAAACTAAAAACCTCAAACACAGCAAAATAAACAATTAACAGAGCAAAAAGACAACCTACAGAATGGGAGGAAATATTTGCAAACTATGCATCCCACAAGGGATTAATATCCAGAATATACAAGGAACTCAAGCAACTTAACAGTAAAATAGCAATTAACCGAATTATAAAAAGGGCAAAGAAACTGAATAGGCATTTCTCAAAGGAAGATACACAAATGGCCAACAGACACATGAAAAAAATGCTCGATATCACTAAGCATTGGGGAAATGCAAATCAAAACCACACTGAGATATCTTCTCACACAAATTAGGCTTGCCATGATCAAAAAGACGGGGAATAACAAACGCTGGCAAGGATGTGGAGAAAGGGGAATCCTCCTACACTATTGGTAGGACTGTAAATTAGTGTAGTCATGATGGAAAACAGTATGGAAATTCTACAAACAACTGCAGATAGAACTGCCATATGATCCAGAATCCCACTGCTGTATATACACCCCAGGGAATGAAAATCATCATGTTGAAGGGATACCTGTACTCCCATGTTTATCACAACTCTATTTACAATAACCAAGAGATGGAACCAACCTAAACATCCATGGATGGATGACTAGATAAGGAAAATGTGGTATATATACATAGTGGAATACTACTCTGCCATAAAAAAGAATGAAATTCTGCCATCTGCAGCAACATGGATGAACTTTAGACAAAAGTCTGTTAAGTCCAATAACCTAGGCACATAAAGAAAAATAACATATATCCTCACTCATAAATGGAAGCTAAAAATATAAACAAAAAAAGAATAAAAGAAAAAAGTAAAATACAATAATCACAATAATTTGTTGAACTTTTGAAAGTAGAGAACAGAACTGAGGCCACCAGAGGTAGGAAAGAGGGTAGGATTTAGTGAGAAATTGGTAAAGGGCCACAAAAATTGATTACATTGTGTAATGCTGAATATATGAACGATACTGATTTGAGCATCACATACTGCACATAGGTATTGATATTCAATGCTTTACCCCACAGATATATACTAACAATTATGTTTCAATAAAAAATTTTTTTAATTTAAAAAAGAATGTCACTTTCTCCCACGAATCAAAAAACTTCCAACTATTAAAAAGCAATGACAGCCAAGCTGGGGTCGCTAGAGCTCAGGGGAAGAGGAGGAGAGACCTATGGAGTCCATGAAGGCAGGAGAAACCATGATGAGAGAAAGAAAGGACCACTCCCACCATTTTGAATCCTGGCCACTTCAAGGCTGGAGCTGGTGAGTGCATGGAACAGGAGCCAGCAAAAGCCACAGCTATGCTCTTTGTATGAAGTTCCTTGGAGGCAGCAGGGAAGAAGGCCTTGGTGGCCCTCAGGCCAGCAAGACCACTAACAGCATTCCCGTTGACCCACACAGAAGTGAGGAGCCACAACAGCTGAATAAAGGAGACATTCAGAGGCCAATGAGTCATTGTAAGGGACTGGCACATGGCCCATCCCAGAGGAAGTGTTTGGAGTACAGGCAGTGGGGGAGATGGGACCACCAGGGGAACACTGGGGCACAGCATGCACAGCTGATCTGCCCCCCAGTCAGTGCAGTACCACTCAGTGGAGACTGTTTAAGAATACAGATCTGCAGGGAGTACAGTTTGCTGAAAAGTCTCAGGCCCAGACCAGAGTTTCCACACAACCCAGGAGTACCAGAATTCACAAGACCTGGAAGTACACACAAGGACAACAATTAAAACCTGAGCTGCACAAAAAGCTTTCCCCAGGGAATAGCAGCAAAGCAGCAATTTAGCTCAACTACAGGGCTCGAGTGCTGGTCCCCACAGGAAGTTCCCCCACTTTAGAAGTAAGCAAAGGACAACAAATTAGTTCCAGTGCAGAATTTTATTAGTGGGAACAGCGAATAATCCAACACAAAACTGAAAGAAAAATCAAAATACACACAGATCAGAGACAAAGTTTGATATTAATTAGTAAAGGTCTCACATCACCAAAGAACACCTATAAAACCTAGAAGGACTGGAAGCCCCCTGGGCTCCCAAGCCAGGAAGGGGGAAGTTTGGTGGTCTGAGCCATGACCCCTAACACCCACAACCAGCCCAGTGATGGCCACCAAGCTGCCACAGGAAGCACCCCAGGCTCCTGAACTGGGGCAGTGGGGGGCCAAGGGCTTCAGCCACACCCCCTGACATCTGCAACCAGCTCGGTGACAACCAAGCCACCACTGGAAGCCCCCTCGTCTCCCGAGCAGGGATGGTGGGGGGCTGAGGGCTTCAGCCACACCCCCCTGACATCTGCATTGAGCCCAGCAACAACTGAGCCACCGCAGGAAGTCCCCTGGGCTCCCCTGCAGGAATGAGTGGGATGCCACAAGCCTCAACCACGCCCCCCTTCTTTCTCCTTCTCCCACCCTATTTCCTTCCCCCTTCCCCTCTCTCCCTTCCCCCTAATTACTCTGCAACATCTTAGAATGTAAAAAAATAATAATATTAATAAATAAACTTAAAAAAAAAAAGAGGACTTCTAGTTCCAGCCAAGATAGAATAGCTTAATTCAAACTGACCCTCCCACTGAAGACAACTATAAAAGCTGAACAAATATAACTGTTTGAAGGCATTGGAGTGGCTACAGTCTTTGAAAGAAGGGAAATACACAAGGTGAACCCTGCATTCAACTCAGTTTTATCATATAATGTATGATATGGGATTTGTCAGGTTGTTGTCATAGTATTTACATGGACAAATACTACTACTGTATATTTAACTCATACATTTTATAGTTTATTAAGCACTTTTCACAAAAACTCTAATTTTAACCCTATAACACTCTAAGGGAGATATTATTATTGCCATTTTAAAAATGAGAAAACTAGGTAATCTTCTAAAATCACATAGCTAGTAAGTCATAGGCCTAGGTAAGTCAAACCTAAGTCTTCAGATTTCAAACCCTGTATTCTTTTCCTTATTTACTTAATGCTTCAAAATATTCAGTAGAAAATCTCTTTTAAGACTAAATAATACCATTCCCTCAGGTGGAGAAACTGTTACTCTATCAAGTTATGGGTAGCAAAAAATTAATTCATAAATACAGAATTGAAAGTTCAATATTTATTTCACTGAACCACTGTAACAACAACTATAGTACTGCTGAGACTTTTAACTGTAGTAAATAAACCAATTATAAAAGAAACATGGATAGCACAAAAGAATTCAATCCTTTTCCAGTCTTACACTAACTTCAACCATTTTCATAGGAGTAACAACTATATCATTGCATCTGCACTTTCTTCTCAATTAATTAGGACTTACCAAAATCTGTCTTTGAATAGCTTCTTCTGAAGCAACTGAGCCTTCACACATACACACCAACTTGCAAGCAACATGACATACTGCAAAACAGAAGTTAGACACTAATAAACACAAAACGTTCATTCTTTTTATACACACCTATAAAGAGAAAAGATGATTTAAGTGAAGCCAGTTTTGTTGTTGTTGAAAGAAAGAATTTTAAGGCCTTTTTAAAAAAAAACAATTTTCAAAAGTAAATGACCTGAAACTTATCAAATGAATCATTTGTTTAATGTTCCAGTCAGAGAGATATTTAATTCTCAAATTTCAATTTCCACAGGTCTTAAATCCCAAAGACTCACTGAAGATGCTTAATGGAGTTTGGATGTGTTGTCCCCTTCAAAATTCATGTGGAAATTTGATCTCCAATGTGGCAGTGCTGGAAACTGATTGAGTCATGGGGGCGGAACCCTCATGAATGGATTAATCTCTCCCTGGGGGAGGGGGGATTAATGAATGAGTTCTTGCTCTATTAGTTCCTGCGAGAGCTTGTTGCTTAAAAAGACCCTGGCACCTTCTCTCTCTCTCTTGCTTCTTCTCACCATGTGATCTGCTTGTACCCACCGGCTGCCTGCCACTTTCTGCCATGAGTAGAAGCAGCCTGAGGCCCACACCAGATGCAACTGTCCCAGAATCGTAAGCCAAATAAACCTCTTTCCTTTATAAATTACCCAGTCCCAGGTGTTTCTGTCATAGCAACACAAAACGGACTAAAACAATGCTTGATTCCACATGATGTTGTCATATATACCATGCTGGCAGAAGAATAATTCTAAGTAGAATTGGAACCTAAAGCTATTCAGCACCTGACAAAATCTCTGAACATAGGTCAGTTTTAGATTTTTTTCTTAAAATGTGAAACTTTCTAAATATACTCTTTTCTGTAGATGACATAAAAGTTCTTGAAGTATAATTCAGAAAATACAGACACCTTGGGCTGGCTAGTCAGCTCACTCAATTAGAGCATGGTGCTGATAACACCAAGGTCAAACAAAAGAACAAAAACAAAATACAAACATCTTTACTATACAGTTCATTTTCCCTGAAAATAGGAATGTTTGAATAATTGTAACCTCCTTATTTCTGTGGTTTCTTCCATCATAAAACATATCCAAGTTTTTTAAAATGACTTCATATATAACTGAACTAGTTACCTTTTATATTAGATCTCAGCAGCCATTCTACCTATGTTAATACCACTTCTAATTAATATTCCATTGAATAAGAGAATATTTGCCCAGCTGAAATTACAGGGTAATTGAAGTGGTCAGATTTTTATCACCCATCACGAAATGTAAAATCCATTCATCTCTTCACGAAGTTAATTCATTCTGAAGAAAAACTTTTGGTAAAATAATTTCTAACCATATATTTAAACTGACTTAAATTTCCATTTTTGAAAATATTTCCTTTCTTTTTTCTAAAGTTTACTAATTCTTCAATATTCTTAAGGACCCTGATCTTTCAATTATTTCCCCTCTTAAGGTATCTTCAGTACCTCCCTCTCAATTTACTCCTTCCCCTCTACCTTCAAACATAACCATTTCCCATCCCTTGAAAAAAAATCAACGAACTCCACTGTGCTTCAAGTTTGCATCCCATTTCTCCTCTTCCTTTCATTGCCAAACTTCTTGAATTGAATAGTATATCTACTATCTCTATTTTCTTGCTACTCATTCATCTCCTTAAGCCCCTGCAATCTGTTTTGCTCCTTATCTCAGCTAAAACTGCACTCCCAAAGATTACTGACTACACAGCAACATTTCACAATGATCATAATCTTTTTGAAAAATACTACTCCCTTGGCATAAGCTATACTGATTCAGCACTGAGCAGTGCCTGTGTGTGGGAAATGTCTTAGTCTCAGAACTTTGTCTGCTCCCATCCCCACATTCATGATCCAGCTGTTCATAGTTATCACCAATATGCCTTCAAGCTAAAGGCAGCTGAGGCTGAAACAGAATGCAACTTCAGCATAAAAGTATTTTCATTGTTGTTGTCTTCTTACCAGCCTGTTCTTGACCTCTTTATATTATAAATACCTTGGTTAGGTGCTTGCTGATTGACTTCTTTGAACATCTGCTTTACTATGCTCTACCAGTGCCCATAACCTGATATCTAAATCAACTTTAGACAAAAAGTGTTATACCCTCTGGCATTTAATTTTTAATTTTTATGGTTTATTTAGCTTTAATCCATTCCTTCCCCGATCCTCAAGCATAATGTGTGCCTGGTATCTTTGTTCTGGAGTCTTACCTTGTCCCTTTCACGTACTGCCTGCTATAACATGGTATGACAACCCTATAAGGAGTATACACTCAATAAATACGTAATGAGTCTCCTCCAGAATCTTTGGACTGTTTTTTTTTTTTGGTCTTCTATCCTTGTTCTTTTTCTTCCCAGTCATTAACTGGAAGATTCAAGGTTAAAATCTCACTACTCTGTTCTCCTAATACCACCAGTTCTTAAAATTTGGTGTGCATGAGAATTCCTGTGAAATTTTTTCAAAATATAGACATGCTCAGGTTTCATACTGAACCTAAATGAATCCAAACCGCCAATAGTAGGGCCTGGGCACTGTATTTTTAACAGGCTTCACAGATGATTCTGGTTTATAACAGTATTTAAGAACCACTGCTCTTTATTTTCTCCCTCAGAGAACTCAACTACTCTTGTGGCTTAACTATCACCTCCATGTGAATTGCCAAATCTACGGGCCCAGTCCTGACATTTCTCATAAGCTCTAGTTTCACATCTCCAACCTTATTATCACCTCAAATGCAACAGGTCTAAAACTAAAATTTACAAGTCATTCCTCTACTTCTGGCTTTCCTATTTCTATTCATTGTTTCATAATTCTTCCAAATAATAAAAACTCGAAACTTACAAATCTTGATGACTTTTTTCATCACTAGCATAATTCAGGCACATTGAATTTGTTGTTACGGAGACAAAATATATTCTATTTAACATATTTTTGGAAAAAAAACTCTTTAAAACTAGGGGCTTCTTGCATTACATCTTATTCTCCACTGTATCAAAAAAGTACTATACACATAACTAGAACCAAATATCTGATTAAGAACTGCTACATGAAGTAAGACAATATGAGGGTCGGGCCGGCCCGGTGGCGCACTGCTATAGTGCGCCGCTTGGGAAGCGCGGTGGTGCTCCCGCCGAGGGTTCGGATCCCACATATAGACTGGCCGCTCACTGGCTGAGCGAGGTGCGGGGGAAACGCCAAGGGTTGCGATCCCGTTGCCGGTCCCGGTCCGGTACGGGCACGACACTGAGGGTTGCGATCCGTTGCCGGCCACGAAAAAAGACAAAAAGGGAAAAAAAAAAAAGACAATATGAGGGTACTTCAAAAAGGCCATGGAAAGATTTGTATTACCTTTTAATTCCGTTTTCCATGAGCTTTTTAAACTACCGTCTTACATTGAGATAGGTCCTAGGACTGCAACACCCACTTCATCTACCATATCCCTGATACTTGACAAGCAGTGAAAAACAGCTAAAGCAATGTTCCTTGATATGCAGAATGGTAGGAGTTAAGAATGCATTTTCGGGGCCGCCCGGTGGCGCACTGCTATAGTGCGCCGCTTGGGAAGCGCGGTGGCGCTCCCGCCGAGGGTTCGGATCCCACATGCAGACCGGTTCCCGCTCACTGGCTGAGCGAGGCGCGGGGGCAACACCGAGGGTTGCGAT
>NW_007726442.1:534636-551304 GCF_000696425.1 Galeopterus variegatus | reverse complement strand
CTCCCGCCGAGGGTTCGGATCCCACATACAGACTGGCCGCTCACTGGCTGAGCGAGGGGCAGGAGCAACACCGAGGGTTGCGATCCCGTGGCCGGTCCCGGTCCGGTACGGGCGCGACACTGAGGGTTGTGATCCGTTGCCGGTCACGAAAAAAGACAAAAAAAAGGAAAAAAAAAAAAAAAGAATGCATTTTCATATCACACAGTTCGCCTCATCTGTGTACTAAGTTTCTCCCACAGATAAATTTCTAACTCTTCCCTCCCCACAACTAGAGGATCTAAGGTTCTGGGAGCAACGATATCAACATTTATCTCAGAGTTAAAGAGATAGAACTATTCTCCAAACATCCTAATATAATAGTAGACTCATGAGTAAGTATATTATTGATTATATTAACTACAAATTACCCTATACCTACACCAAAGTTATATACAGTTTTGTTTATATTCATAAAGATAAATACTTAGTAGTAAATTCTATTTGTTCCATACAGACAAAAGTCATTCATCTTTACAAAGTCAAGCAGTCCAGAGGTTTAACCATTGGTTCATTGCTTCAATGTGTCCTTTATAATGGGGCAATATACTTTCCATAAATGTATTTACTGTAACTACTTCTGTTGAAAATTAATAACCGTCAACACACAAGACCTTTCCCATTTAGCTAAAGCACTAAAACTTTGCCAGACAGATGAGTCTGCTTCAGGGTTTTTGTTTTGTTGTTCTTATTCTTGTTCTTGTTTGCTCTCACAGGTAGAACTACTATACTTTTCTCAGTAACTCATTCCAATGTTTATCAACCCACCTCATGAGGAAACTATTCTTTACAATTTTTAAATATAAATCTCTCATATGGTGACACTTTCATTCTATTATTAATGGAGAGGGGAAACTACTACTTGATGAGCCTTCAGAATCCTGAAGATTTTGATCATCTCTTCTCCATAGAAAAGAATCCATGTACTTTAACATTTCCTCAATTTCCCATTTTCTCACCTTTTAATCATCTTCATTGTTCACCTCTAAACTATTTTTTGCAATGATGCCTTTAAACTTTAATTAATAAAGAGCTAACCTCTAAAAAATTATAAAACTGAGGGAGGCTATTTGCTTCAGAAACCAATGCTTAGAGGTTGTTTTATTTGGTTGTCTTTTAATAAATCTCCATCTAAGAACTGGTCAAAACATTATTTAAACTACAGGAACACTACCCAATGTATAGTAAGAATGCTCCTCATAATATAAGTCACAAAATGTATACATACATTTAGCTTTCTGCTCTTCACTTATAAGCAAACCTACTCTCTTGGTAACTGCCCAGTTCCACAGGTTTACTGCCATTTCTTCAACCTGGACAAAGAAAAACATTTCCAGTTAAAACAGTGTCCACCTCCAGTGATATTTTATTTCTTGTAAGCTTCATGCTCATGTAACTATTGTGGGTCACTTCCAGGCCCTCCATAGTCTAGTCCCATTCTACCTTTTCCCCAAAAACTTATCCACTGATAAAGTAATTATTTCACTGTCCTCTGAACACAACTTATTCATTCCTATCTGTGTATCTTTATTCATACTGTTGGTTTTACCTGATATACCTCCTCCCCTAGTCTTTATGTAACTCAAATTCAGTTCAATCTCACAAGCAACATCCATAAAGCTTTCAGCAACCACTACAGTCTACAATGGTCTTTCTTCTTTGAATTCCTATATTCATTAAGTTTCACACAATTTAGCAATTAATTATACTACTTTGTATCATTTATTCTTTAATTGTTTTAGTTCTTTTTCTTACTTCCCAACTAGGCTCCTTGATATCAAAGATCATGTTTTTTACAACTTATGTAGCATTCATAGTACCTGTCAAAATGCTGAATAAAGAAAGTACATTCAATGATAGGATTTTTTGGTTTATTATGTTTTGTGCTGGGGACTAAGGGTCAAAGTTTCTAATTGCTTCTTTTGGTGGTTATGTTTCTATCAGGTGGAACCTAGTCAGCTGGATACTATGTCAACTAAATCAAGCTCATAGTGTCTTAAGGAAAAAATGAAGACACAAAACGTGCAACTGGGGAAAAGTTGGTTTCTGGGAAAAACCTCTGAAGGCAATAATTAGTACTGAGACCAATATGGCATAACCCTGGCCTAAATCTCCCAGGGTACTATGGTGAATATAAGAGAAGCTATATAACATTATCTTATAATAAACATATCAGTAGTAATTTGACTTAAGACAGAAAATAACTGGATAGACCAAAAGAACCCAATTTATGCACAATTATGGTGCAAAATTATTTTAGTTTTAAGTCTTTTCTCCAGTGCCACTTTTCTCACAGTTCCACATTTTTCTGATGAGCTTCCCATTTAAAAATGATTTATTTAGCACGGCTATCATTTCATTTACTATTCTCAGGCTATTGTCATGCCCATCTCCATCCCTCTCACATAGTATCCCCATGCCACAGTTGATCTAATAATGACTTTCACATGAAGTATTATTTGATTTGTATCACTAAAAACACATGAAGTCAATATTTGACTCCAAATCTCCCAACAGAACAAAGGGTTTGAGGTATTTGGCAGGGGGTGGGAATTAACATCCAGACTAAAACAGCTTAAAGAAGCTACCTTTTTTGGCATTTGGAAAGCAATTGGCAACATGTAAAAACAGCCAAAATATGTTTATATCATTTGACCTACTAGTTGCTCTTCTGAGACTCTATCCCAAAGAAATAGTCCAAAATCGGGGGTATCCCAAAGAAATAGTCCAAAATCTTTTCACTTAACAGTGTTCCTCATATCATTATTTATAATAGGATAAAATAAGGAACAATATAAATAACCAGTAATAAAGAAATACATAGATGAATTACAATAAATACCCTAGATGAAATTGTATTCAGCCATCTAAAATAGTCATCATGGAAACTATGTTTTTAACATGGGAAAACATTTATTATGTGTTTAGTGAAAAAAGCAAGATACAAACTTGTATGTACAAAAACTTGCACATATGTAAATTTTACCTCAGAAAAGAGCTATAATAAAATACTGGATTTTAGTTAATAATATGCATGCTGAAACATTTAGGTGGGAAATGTACTGATGTCAGAAACTCACTTTAAAATGCATCCAAAAATGGCTTCCAATCAAAATGGCGGAATAGACAGTCCCCAACATCACTCTCTCCCACAATCAACCAATTTACAACTATAAAAAAAGCAACAACAGCCAAGCTGGGGTCGCTAGAGCTCAAGGGAAGAGGAGGAGAGACCTACGGAGTGCATAAAGGCAGGAGAAGCCATAATGAGAGAAAGAAAGGATTGCTCCCACCATTTTGAATCCCAGCTGCTTTAAGACTGGAGCTGGTGAGTGCACAGAGCAAGAGCTGGCAAAAACTGCTGTTGTGCCCTTCTGATGAAGTTGCTTGGAGGCAGCAGGGTAGAAGAGGGACTTCGTGCCCCTCAGGCCAGAAAGACCACTAACAGGGTTCCCATGGACCCACACAGGAGTAAGGAGCCACAGACAACTGAAAAAAGGAGACACTGAGAAGCCGGTGAGTCATCGCAAAGGACCAGCACACAGCAAACCCCATGCGAAGTGTTTGGAATGCGGGCGGTGGGGTAGACGGGCCCACCAGGGGAACATTGGGACACAGCATGGACAGCTGATCTGCCCTCCAATCAGCGCAGGCCAACTCTGTGTAGACTGGTCAAGAATATAGAACTGCAGGGGTGCAGTTTGCTGAAATGACTCAGGCCCAGACCAGAGTTTCCACACAACCCATGCATACCAGATCTCACAAGACCTGGAAGTACCTAGTAAATCAACAATTAAAACCTGAGCTGCACAAAAAGCCTTTCCCTGGGAATAGCAGCAAAGCAGCAATTTAGCTCAACCACAAGGCTCAAGTGCTGGTCCCCACAGAAAGCTCCCCCATTTTAGAAGTAAGCAAAGGACAACAAATTAGTTCCAGTGCAGAGTTTAAGTAGTGGGAACAGCAAATAATCCAACACAGAACTGAAAGAAAAAACAAAATACCCACAGACCAGAGCCAAAGTTTGATATCAACTAGTAAAGGTCTCACTTTACCAAAGAACACCTATAAAACCTAGAAGGACTGGAAGCCCCCTGGACTCTCAAGCCAGGGAGTGGGGAGGGCTGGGGACCTCAGCCATGCCCCCCCAATACCCACAACCAGCCCAACCACAATCACCAAGCCACCACAGCAAGCAACCCAAGCCCCAGAACTTAGATGGTGGGGGGTTGAGGGCCTCAGCCACGCCCCCCTCAGCACCTGCAACCAGCCTAGCAACAACCACCAAACCACTACTGGAAGTCCCCTGGTCTCCTGATCTAGGGCAGTGGGGGGGCCAAGGGCTTCAGCCACACCCCCGTGACATCTGCATTGAGCCCAGCAATGACTGAGCCACCACAGGAAGTGCCCTGGTCTCCCCTTCAAGAATGAGTGGGATGCCACAAGCCTCAACCATGCCCCACCTCCTTCCTCCTTCTCCCACCCTATTTCCTTCCCCCTTCCTCTCTCCCCCACCCCCAATTGCTCTACAACAACATTTTAGAATGTAAAAACGGAACTAGGGACCGACCCCTCCTCCCACATCCAGGCACACTGCCACTGCCATGGGGTCCACCCAGGGTCCTAAGGCATGGAGTCGGGGACCAACCCCTCTTCCAACAACTAGGCATGCTGCCTCTGGAGCCAGGAACTGACCCCTCCTCCCACATCCAGGCACACTGCCACTGCCATGGGGCCCACTTCGGGTCCTGAGGCATGGAGCTGAGGACTGACCCTCCTCTTGCAACCAGGCAAAGGTACACCAAAACCCCACTTCTGCATTGGTGGCCCACAACAGCCATGGCTGCCACAAAAGTGGCTACACACCACAACCACCATGTATTTTTCCAAATTTCTGTAAAATTGTGTTACTTTATGATTTTAAGCAATTTCTTGTATTTTTCCATATTGTGTTAGAAAGGATAAGGTGAATTATGATTGTAAATAGTCACAAAATACATATTTATTCAACAAATATGTATTAAGCACCTAATAATATGTGGCAGATTTTATGCTAGGTTTTTATAAATGTGTAATGATAAATATATGTTTACATATGCAGCAAACAGAAATAAATAATATGAAGATTAGGCTCTCTAGAGAGAAAACAAATTCAAAGCATTTCCAAAACCAAGCAAATCTTGCAAAACAAGACAAGACTCTTGGCACTGAATCTGATAGTATCTTTTCACTAACAACCAAGCACAGTAAGAAGAGGTTATAATCTAAAAAGAGACTTACATACTGGGCTGGCCCCATGGCTCACTCAGAAGAGTGCAGCGCTGGTAGCGCCGAGGCCGCGGGTTCGGATCTTATATAGGGAAGGCCGGTGTGCTCACTGGATGAGCATGGTGCCGACCACACCGTGCCAAGGGTTGCACTCCCCTTACCAGACAGAGAAAAAAAAGAAAGAGAGAGAGACTTACATACTAAGGAATCCACTAAAGACATTAGAACTAATAAATGAGTCCAGCAAGGTTGAGGATACAAGATCAATATTCAAAAATCAATTGTATTTCTATACACTAGCAATTAATAATCTGAAGATTAAATTAAGAAAATAATTACTTTTATAATAACATCTAAACAAGTCAAGAATAGACTTATGAAAATAAGTGCAAAACTTATACCCAAACCAAAAACATTTTTGAAAGAAATTAAAGACAACTTAATAAATAGAAAGACATACTATTTTCATGGATTGGAAGTCTTAATACTGTGAAGATGGCAACACTCACAAAATTGATCTACAGATTCAACTGTACTCCAAAGCAAAATTCCAGCTGGCTTTTTTGCCTGAATTGACAAGCTTATTCTAAAATTCACATGGAAGTTCAAAGGACTAAGAATAGTGAAAACAATCTTGGAAAACAAGAACAAAATTGAAGGACTCACACTTCCCAATTTTAAAACTTACTACACACCTACAGCAACCAAGCCAGTGTGGTACTGGCATAAGGACAGAAACATAGATCAATGGAATATAAGTAAAAGTCCAGAAATAAACCCTCACATTTATACCCAACTGATGCTATGACAAATTCAATGGGGAAAGAATAGTCTTTTCAACATATGGTGCTGGAACAACTTGATATCCACATGCAAAAGAATGAAGTTGGATCCCTTTTCACACCATACACAAAAATAAGCTCAAAATGGATTATAGACCTAAATGAATGAAACTTATAAGAAAATATAGAAGTAAATCTTCATCAACCTTGAATTAAGAAAAGCTTTCTTGGATATGACACCAAAAGAAGGAGCAATGAAAAAAAATAGATAAATCAGACTTCATCAAAACTAAACCTTTTTTGCTTCAGAATACCATCAAGAAAATGAAAAGACAACCCACAGAATGGGAGAAAATATTTGCAAATCATGTAACTGATAAGTTACTTGTATCTAGAATATATAAAGAACTCCTACTATTCATAATAAAAAGAAAAATACCCAATTTAAAAATTGGCAAAGGATCTTAACAGACATGTCTCCAAAAAAGATATATAAATGGCTAGTAAGCACAAGAAAAGATGCTCAACAACATCATTAGCCACCAGGAAAATGCAAATCAAAACCTCACTAAGATACCACCTTACACCCACCAGGATGGCTACTATCAAAAAAGAAAAACAAAACAGAAAATAATAAGTGTCAGCAAAGATGTGGAGAAACTGGTACCCTTGTGCACTGTTGATGGGAATGTAAAATAGTACAGCCATTATGGAAAACAGTAATGGTGGTTCCTCAAAAAATTAAAAATAAAATTATCATATGATCCTGCAATTCCACTTCTGGGTATACTCATATATCCAAAAGAATTCAAAACAGGGACCTGAACAGATATTTGCACACCCATGTTTGTGGCAGCATTATTCACAATAAGTAAAAAGTATAAGCAACTCTAGTGTCCAGCAAAAGATGAATGTAGAAACAAAACATGGTATATACGTATAATGGAATATTATTCAGCCTTGAAAATGAAGGAAATTCTGACACATGCTGCAAATGGATGAACCTTGAGGATATTATGCTAAGTGAAATAAACTAGTCACAAAAAGACAAATATTATGATTCCACTTATATGAGGTACTGACAGTAGTCAGATTTATAGAAACAGAAAGTAGAATGGTGGTTGCCAGGGGATGGGGAGAGGGGGAAGATGGAGTTATTTAATGCGTATAGAGTTTCAGTTTTGCAAGATGAAAAGAGTTCTGGAGAACAGTTACACAAAAATGTGAATGTACTGAACACTACTGATGGTTAAGATAGTAAATTTCACATGAGGTATATATTACCACAATTTTTTAAAAAAACACAATGAGCTACCACTTCACACTCACTAGGATGACTATAATCAATAATAAACATTGGCAAGAATGTGGAAAACCAGATCCCTTATATAATGCCAGTGGTAATGTAAAATGGTACAGCCACTCTGGAAAACAATCTGGCAATTCCTCAAAAGTTTAAATAGTTACCATATGACCCAGCAATTTCACACTTAGGTTTACCTAAGAGAAATAAAAATATAAAAGCATGTACATGAATATTCATAGAATTATTCATAATAGCCAAAAGGTGAAAAAAAAAAGAAAATGTTTATCAGTAGATGAATGGATTAACAAAAATGTGGTATATCCGTTGAATGGGATTTTTTTTTTTAGTTTATTTGTTTTGTTTATTCCTTTTTGGCCATAAAACAATTCTTAACACATTTAAAAAGACTAAGATCATAGAAAATATTTTCTCTGACCACAATAATAGAAGGAAATTTAGAATATCTAAAAAATGTGTGCAAATTAAACAACACTCTCCTAAATAAACAATGGGTAATAAGAAAAATCACAGGGAAATCAGAGAGAACTTTGAGATAAAAATCAAAGTGCAACATATCAAAATTTATAGGCTGCAGGTCTCAAACAGTGCTCAGAGGAAAATTTATACATGTAAACACCTATATAAAAACTAAGAAAAATCTCAAGTCAGTAATGTAAACTCCTATATCTTAATAGAAAAAGAAGAGCAAACTAAACCAAAAGTAAATATAAGTGGGAAATAACAAAGATTACAAGAGAAATATAATGAAATAGGGAATTTCAAAACAGTAGAGAAAATCAACAAAACCAAAAACTGACTCTGAAAAGATCAAAAAAAAAAAAAAAAAAAGTTGGCCGGCCCGGTGGCGCACTGCTACAGTGCGCCGCTTGGGAAGCGCAGCGGCGCTCCCGCCGAGGGTTCGGATCCCACATACAGACCGGCCACTCACTGGCTGAGCGAGGTGCGGGAGCAACACCGAGGGTTGCGATCCCGTGGCCGGTCCCGGTCCCGTACAGGCGCGACACTGAGGGTTGCGATCCGTTGCCAGTCACGAAAAAAAGACAAAAAGGAAAAAAAAAAAGATCAAAAAAAGTTGCAAAACTTTATCTAGACTGACCAAGATAAAAAGAGAGAAGACCAAAATTACTAAAATCAGAAATAAAGCAGAGACATTATTACATTGTCAGCATGGTTTTTTGTGGTGGTAAGATTTAGTTTCTCTTTCTTGTTAGCATTTTTGTTCTACCAATGGGTTTTGTTCTTTCTTGTGTATTTGTGGTAGTGATAATTGTTTTTCAGATTCCAGATACAAGACTTCCCTGTATGGCTGGTTGTGTGGTGGTGAACTCCCAGAGGTTTTTTTTTTTTTTTTTTTTTTTTTTGTCCTTTTTGAGACCGGCTGCACTGCGCTCAGCCAGTGAGCGCGGTGAGTGCACCAGTCATCCCTATATAGGATCCAAACCTGCGGCGGGAGCGCCCAGCGCCGCACTCTCCCAAGTGCGCCACAGGCTCGGCCCCCACAGTTTTTGTTTGTCTGGAAAATACACTATTTTTCCCTCATTTCTGAAGTATAGCCTTGCTGGGTACAGTATTCTTGGCTGGCAGGTTTTTTCTTTCAGTATTTTGAATATATCATCCCATTTTCTTCTGGCCTATAGAGTTTCTGTTGAGAAGTACACCGTTAGTCTGATATGAGCTCCCTTACAGGTGACTTGACACCTGTCTCATTTCTTTTAAGATTCTCTCTTTGTCTCTGAGCTTTGCCAGTTTGACTAGAATGTGTCTTGGAGAGGCTCATTTTGGGCTGAATATGTTTTTAGGGATTTTTGAGCTTCCTGGATCTGAAGGTCCATGTCTCTTCCTATACCTGCGAAATTTTCCATTATTATTTCATTGAATATGTTTTCCATGCCTTTTCCTTTCTCCTCCCCTTCTGGAACACTCATGATTTGAATGTTTGTGTGCTTAAGGTTGTCTGCTAGCTCTCTTAAATTTTCTTCATTTTTTAATTCTTTTTTCCTTTTTTTTTTTTTTTTTTGTCCACCTGGGTTATTTTAAAAAGATTATCTTCAAGATCAGAAAGGCATTAATCTCTTTGTAAATTTCTTCTTTTATATCCTGGATTTTTAAAATTTCATTGTGTTGTCTAACTGAGCCTTCTCATATCTCAGTAAGTTTCCTTCAGATTGTTGCTTGGAATTCCTTTTCAGTCATTTCAAGGATTTCCTGCTCTATAGGGTCTGGTATTTGAGAATTACTGTATTCTTTTGGTGGTGTCATATTTTCTTGGGTTTTCATATTTCTAATATATCTACATCAATATCTGGTCATCTGATAGAGCATGTAGCTTCTTATGTTACTCTGGAGAGGGATTTGAAGAGAGAGATGTCCTATTCTTTTTCTGGTCTCTGCTGGTGACTCTTCTTGTATCAATGCAGTCAAGTGTCTGGCAGACCACCTGCATAGTGGCTCTGGCTACTGCTGTAGCATCAAGCTGCTTTTGTAGCAGCCATGGCTATGGCAGTGGCTGTGGTAGGCTACCCGCACAGAAGTGGTTTTTTCGGCATGCTCCTTGCCTGCTTCTAGGAATGGGATGCTGCCTTTGGCTCCTGCCTAGGATCCCAGGCATGCTCTGTTTCTTGCATGCTTCTGGACATTGAATGGGATATTATTGAGTCATAAAAAGTTATGAAGTACAGATACATTCATCAACATGAATGAACCTTGAAAACATGCTATGTTAAAGAAGTCAGCCACAAAAGACCATGCATTATATAATTCCATCTCTATAAAATGTCCAGAATAGGCAAATCCATAGAGACTGAAAGTAGATTAGTCACTGCCTAGGGCTGGTGTGAGCAGAGGAAGTAGAAAGGAGGAAATAGAAAGTGTCTATGAATGGGTGCAAGGTTTCTTTTGGGGGTGATGAAAATGTTCTAAAATTAACTGTGATGATGGGTACACAACTCTGTCAAACACTAAACATCATTGAATTGTCCACCTGAAATGGGTGAATTGTATGGTACATGAATTATATCTAAATAAACCTATTATATATATATAAAATGAGGGAGAAAGATTTACAGTAAACTTTCTTCTCACCTTTCCATATAAGCTGTAACCAAAATGGAAGTATCTGCCTAAGGTAAATGTTACCAAAAGTGTTTCAGAGTGTCGAGGCAATTTCCACATTAAGTAAGTGACAGACCTTCATTTAAACATTAGAAAAATTATCACCCCCAAAAAAAACTCCTCTGAAGAATTACATTCAACTGAGTTCCACACTACCAGGTAGTTTCCTTTGCTATAAAGGGAAGACAAAAAGAACGATAATTTAGTGACTAACTACCATGTGCCAAGAACCTTATATATGTTATTTTGTTTATGATTCACAACACCACTGGGAGGTGGGTACAACTATTATCCTTTAACAGATGAGAAAACCGAAGCCTAGAGGAGTTAAATAATAAATATTAAACTTGAGCACATATTTTGCCATTTGTTTCTAAAACTCTATTTTCCCTAAATATGCCATTAGGTTTAAAAATCCAAAAATGGATTTCTATATGTTTAGCAATGGTTAAGCATGAAGACTATTTTTTTTACCTATACATTAGTTAAAATGATGAATCATCAAAATTTATCACAAACAAAATTATTTTTATACCAACCTGAGCATCCTGTATTTCAGCCATAGACTCCCTGTTGATATTTGCTATGTCCATGAAGAGTCTATCAATTGCCTCAGGTATGCCAGGTGAATTATCTCTTATGATCAGGTTTTCAATAGTTTCTGAAATAACAATGGTTAATAAACATGTGAACTATCACCATCAGCTAAAAGTAGCAAATCATTTTAAAACCTGTTACTAGATCTTTGCCCAAACGAAGGAACTTGAAATGACCCTTAGAGTAAAACCAACTTGTAGTTAAGTTTCTTTTAGCTAAAGGTAGAGTACAATTTTCAAACAAATTTGTATTCCATGGGAATCACTTGTTTATAACGTATTCATAATTACTCATTCTCAGAAAGTAGAATTCATTGACTTCACAAATAGTAATGTTATTAAAGGTAATCTTAAAACTACAAAGAAAGGGCTTGCCAATTAACTCAGTTAGAACACAGTCTTATAACACCAAGCTCATGGGTTCAGATCCCCATATCGGCCAGCCACCAAAAAAAGAAAAACAAAAAAAAACCCTACAAAATAGAAGTTAACGATATCTTCAAAACTAGGGCCGGCCTGGTGGCGCACTGCTACAGTGCGTCGCTTGGGAGCGCAGCAGCGCTCCCGCCGAGGGTTCGGATCCCACATCCAGACCGGCCGCTCACTGGCTGAGCCAGGTGCGGGCACAACACCTAGGGTTGCGATCCCGTTGCCGGTCCCGGTCCGGTACGGGCGCGACACTGAGGGTTGCGATCCATTGCCGGTCACGAAAAAAAAGACAAAAGGAAAAAAAAAAAACTAGAAAATGAAGGGATTCTGAAGGAAGACCTGGATATGTGCACCCTGCAAGGATCAGACAGACATAGCTCACTTATGCTGGTTCTGAAGTCTTGACCTTATTTTGTAAGAAAAAAATGACACACCCAATTAGCAACAACATTAGCCAGTTATTGAATCCGTACAAATGATGTCACCATTTTCTAAACAGTCTAAGCTCCAGGCTCCATATAGCTGAATCTACCAGGCCATGGAATTCCTTAAAACCCAAGCATAATGTAGAATTACAATTGATGCCTTTCATACTATCAAAATAGAGGTTTTTCTTTTTTTTTTTTTTTCCTTTTTGTCTTTTTTCGTGACCGGCAACGGATCGCAACCCTCAGTGTCGCGCCCGTACCAGACCGGGACTGGCAACGGGATCGCAACCCTCGGTGCTGCGCCCGCACCTCGCTCAGCCAGTGAGCGGCCGGTCTGGATGTGGGATCCGAACCCTCGGCGGGAGCGCCACCGCGCTCCCAAGCGGCGCACTGTAGCAGTGCGCCACCGGGCCGGCCCCAAAATAGAGGTTTTTCTAAACTCATACAACTGAAGTCTCCATAAGCTACACATCTCTAATTTCTTGCAACATTCCTAAGCATCAAACTAGCGAGAATGTTATTAATATTCATAACAATACTATAAAAGCACCTTCCAAAATATTTTTAAGCTGCTAAAATAGACTTTTAACCTGCTACAATAAACAATACATCAGCTACAAAAAATTTCAGTTAAACATCAGAAAAGAATTCAAATAAAGGCTGCACAAATCAAATTATGTTCAAATATACTTACTCAAATATTTTTTACAGAACATGGAATCTTCGGAACCCAGTGCGTGAGCAGAGGTATTAGGGAAATTCTATCACATATACTTTGAACACTTCAGGTGATAAGATATATTCAAAAAGAAAAACCTCTATCTTCCTTTCTTCTATAAAGTATTTAATACAGTGTGCTCGTAGCCGCCACCACGCTGCTGTCACTCTCTAACGTCAGCACCGTCTCTTGCTCGCTGAGCTCTAGCCCGAGGAGAAGGGGGGCAAGTAAGGAGGTCTCTATACCATGGCTCGTACAAGCAAACTGTCCACAAATCGACCGGTGGTAAAGCACCCAGGAAACAACTGGCCACAAAAGCCAGTGCACGAGTGCACCCTCTACTGGAGGAGTGAAGAAACCTCATCGTTACAGTCCTGGTACTGTGGCACTCCGTGAAATTAGACGTTATCAGAAGTTCAAAGTCCACTGAACTTCTGATTCACAAACTCCCCTTCCAGCATCTGGTGCGAAAAATTACTCAGGACTTCAAAACACATCTGCGCTTCCAGAGCGCAGCTATTGGTGCTTTGCAGGAGGCAAGTGAGGCCTATCTGGTTGGCCTTTTGGAAGACACCAACCTGTGTGCTATCCATGCCAAACGTGTAACAATTATGCCAAAAGACATGCAGCTAGCAAGCCGCACACGTGGAGAACGTGCTTAAGAATCCACTATGATGGGAAACATTTCATTCTCAAAAAAAAATTTTTCTCTTCTTCCTGTTATCGGTAGTTCTGAACGTTAGATATTTTTTTTCCATGGGGTCAAAAGGTACCTAAGTATATGATTGCAAGTGGAAAAATACGGGACAGAAATCAGGTATTGGCACTTTTTCCATTTACATTTGTGAGTGAATTTTTAATATAAATGCGGGGACATAAAGCATTAGTGCAAGTCAAAATGTTTCAGTGAACAAGTTTCAGCAGTTCAACTTTATAACAATTTAAACCTGTTAAATTTTTCTGGACAATGCTAGCATTTGGATTTTTTTAAAACAAGTAAGTTTCTTATCAACGGCAACTAAATGGTGTTTGTAGCATTTTTATCATACGGTAGATTCTATCCATTCACTATATTTTTCTGAGTTGTCCTACATGCAAGTACATGTTTTTAATGTTGTGTCTTCTGTGCTGTTCCTGTAAGTTTGCTATTAAAATACATTAAACTATAAATAAATAAATAAATAATTTAATAGAAGGACTGATATTAAATATCTTGACTCCTCTAAGATTGGGTAAGTATTGGGCTGAAGGGCATATATTATAGCCCTACAAATACTGATAACAGGATCAGGGAGGCTTAAAAAATGATGTTTTTTAAAAATCTAAATATTATCTAAAAACAGATATTTTGAAAGGAAAACAAAAATCCAGTATAAATTTTTAATGTGAGTTGTTTTTTTGAAATAAAAATCCTAAGATGTTACTGTAGAATACCAATTATAATTTCTGGTTACATAGTATATGAGACTGTGAAGACATTAATTTTGATTTGTGAATGCTCTCTTAAGTGGTTGTTTCATGTAACTCATTTTTGTCAAAATAAGTTTGGTCCTTTCAAAACATATTTTCAATGTCATTCAGTTGAGCAACTTGATTGACACCAGCTGAGGCAACGACAGCACTGCAGTCAGCAAAGCTGGGTAAGTAGTAGACAACACATAGCCGAATGGCTGAGAGTTACACTATGAAAGAGAGATTTGCTTCTGGGAGAAGCTCAAAAAAGAGGTTTTATAAATGCAATATACTCCTGAGATGTGAAAACAATATGCTGTGTTAAGGTTATATAAAGCAAGATTGTACACTTTGGGGAAAATGATTAATTATCTTCCTGGCTACTGAAATAAACTATGATGTACAACATGATTTCAGTCAATTTAATTTAAATGAGATCCATCCTAGTTAAGATTAGGGGGTCACCCTATTGAGGCAGCCATGTTAATCATATCAATTAATTCTGATTAGTTAGAAAGCATTCTACATACAGTATAATAATTTTGGATACAGGACAATAAACATTTTCCCTGTCCTTGAAGAAGAGAGCTTCTGTTACAACATGGAAAAATCTATCAACAGTCCTGCCAAGGCTCTTCTTGTGACCTCCATCAGCTCAACCAGTCATTCAAAAGCCAAAGCAGCTCAAAGACCTGCCAGGGTCAATTCAAGGTTTTATTCCTTGTCACAATGATTATATGCAACTTCTTTAGTGAGAAAAGAACCAAAAATGACAATAAAATTAACATTTGCATAGTGTTTTACAGTCTCAAATCTTTTTCATATGCATTCTCATTTAATCTTCAACCTACTCTGTAAGGGAGATATTTTTATTTTATTAGAATGTGGAAACTGAGATTTAACAAAATGAAGTGACTTCTCGAAGGTGATAAAAATAGAAAGTACCAAGCTAGGACTTGAACTCAGGTTTTCTGATTTGAAGTCCCATACTTTCCACTCTACTGGTTATATCAGAAAGGGCTTGAAACAAGTGACAAACCAGAACTCTGAGACAACTAAAAAACAGCAGAGAGAGAAGAAATGAGCCAAGACCTTCAGAGTGCTACACTATGGGACTATGGGACTGCAGAGGCTGGTTTGAATGAGGGCAGCCAAAATATCCAAAACAGTGTCAAAAGGGCATGGCAAACTCAGGTAAACAGGTTTAGTCATAGACTAAAATCACATTTTAAATCAGTTTCTATACATGATCAGGAAGACAATCATTTTTCCTACACAATGTTCCAGGAAGTCCCAAATGACAAATCAGGTATAGTACAAGAAAATAAAAGCAGCAAGTCATAATGCAGAAGTCAGATGAAGCCGCATTGCACCACTGTTTCAAGAGATCTATACACGGCAGTGTGTCGTAGTTCTGAGCAGTGTCCTAATCCCGGAGGACAACAACTAGGGAAGGATGCAGGGCATGCTAACACCATGAAAATCATGACAAGCAGAAACGATACAGCTCCACAGATAAAAGATCCCAGCTCTCAACTTCCTCCTGGGGAGGAAAAGAGTTAATCTATGTGTCTAGTGCCCCAAATTCTCCAGGGCAGCCCAACAAACTAGCATCTGTCTCTCCAGTCTTGAAGCGCTGATGGGTTCAGCACAGTCTAACCACTCAGGGAACAGAGACAGTGGCTTGGGCTGGTAGATGCCTTAGCTCCCCACCACTGGCTCAGCACAGAGCAAGCAAACAAAAACCACAGCTGTCTGCTTTTCCCTGGGGAGGGAAACAGTTGGTAGAAACCCCTAGAATCTCTGGCAGGACTGATTGGTTGTCTTCTCCTGTACAAGGCAAGCCCATGAAGACTAAGAGAGGTACCCTCTGTATCTAATGTATAGACACCAACACAGAGAGTCACGGAAAATGAAGAACTGTACAAAGATGTTCCAAACACAGGAGTAAGATAAATCTTCCAGAAAATAACCCTAATTAAATAGACTTATATGATTTACACGACAGAGAACTAAAAATAACTCTCATGAAGATGCTCACTGAGGCCAAATGCATGAACAAAGTGAGAACTTCAACAAAGATAATGAAAATATTAAAAAGTACCAAACATTTCCCCAAGAAAGCATACAAATGGCCAACACATATATGAAAAATGTTCAACGTCACTAACCATCAGAGAAATGTGAAAACCATGATGACATATAACCTCACATCCATTAGGATAGCCACTATCAAAAAAATAGAAGTGTTAGTGAGGATGTGGAGAAACTGGAACTTTCACACACTGTTGGTGGGAATGCAAAATGGTGCAGCTACTATAGAAAACAGTATAGAGGTTCCTCAAACAATTAAAAATATTGATAACACCAAGGTCAAGGGTTCAGATCCCTGTACTGGCTGGCTGCCAAAAAAAAAATTAAAAATAGAACTACCATATGATCCAGCAAACCCACTTCTGGATATTTATCCACTAGAATTGAGAAGGATTTTTTTTTTTTTTTTTTTTTTTTTTTTTTTTTTTTT